>NW_027066147.1:0-19497 GCF_032884065.1 Artemia franciscana
TTCCTTTGTCAAAAGTTTTAGTTTTCGAGGGTAATAGCTACGTATGTTGAAAAAATGATGATATTAGACTATTTTATGATTGCAAATGGTAAAAAATGTGATTAAAGGCTCTTTTCCTATTTCAAAAGTTTTAGTTTTCGAGGGTAATAGCTTTGTCTGTGGAAAAAATGAAGATATTAGACAATTTTATGATTGCACATGGTAAAGAATGTGATTAAAGGCTCTTTTCCTATTTCAAAAGTTTTAGTTTTCGAGGATAATAGCTACGTATGTTGAAAAAATGAAGATATTAGACTATTTTATGATTGCAAATGGTAAAGAATGTGATTAAAGGTTTTTTTCCTATTTCAAAAGTTTTAGTTTTCGAGGGTAATAGCTACGTATGTTCAAAAATGAAGATATTAGACAATTTTATGATTGCAAATGGTAAAGAATGTGATTAAAGGCTCTTTTCCTATTTCAAAAGTTTTAGTTTTCGAGGGTAATAGCTACGTATGTTGAAAAAATGAAGATATTAGACTATTTTATGATTGCAAATGGTAAAGAATGTGATTAAAGGCTCTTTTCCTATGTCAAAAGTTTTAGTTTTCGAGGGTAATAGCTACTTATGTTGAAAAAATGAAGATATTAGACAGTTTTATGATTGCACATGGTAAAGAATGTGATTAAAGGCTCTTTTCCTATTTCAAAAGTTTTAGTTTTAGAGGGTAATAGCTACGTATGTTGAAAAAATGAAGATATAAGACTATTTTATGATTGCACATGGTAAAGAATGTGATTAAAGGCTCTTTTCCTATTTCAAAAGTTTTAGTTTTCGAGGGTAATAGCTACGTATATTGAAAAAAATGAAGATATTAGACAATTTTATGATTGCACATGGTAAAGAATGTGATTAAAGGCTCTTTTCCTATTTCAAAAGTTTTAGTTTTCGAGGGTAATAGCTAAGTATGTTGAAAAAATGAAGATATTAGACTATTTTATGATTGAAAATGGTAAAGAATGTGATTAAAGGCTCTTTTCCTATTTCAAAAAGTTTTAGTTTTCGAGGGTAATAGCTACGTATGTTGAAAAAATGAAGACATTAGACTATTTTATGATTGCAAATGGTAAAGAATGTGATTAAAGGCTCTTTTCCTATTTCAAAAGTTTTAGTTTTCGAGGGTAATAGCTAGGTCTGTGGAAAAAATGAAGATATTAGACTATTTTATGATTGCAAATGGTAAAGAATGTGATTAAAGGCTCTTTTCCTATGTCAAAAGTTTTTGTTTTCGAGGGTAATAGCTACGTATGTTGAAAAAATGAAGATATTAGACTATTTTATGATTGCACATGGTAAAGAATGTGCTTAAAGGCGCTTTTCTTATGTCAAAAGTTTTAGTTTTCGAGGGTAATAGCTACGTATGTTGAAAAAATGCTTTGAAAACTAAAGGTTTCCACCACAAGTGCCACAACTAAAAATAGGCGTACCAATAATATTGTTACATAACATAAACCCACCAAAGCTTTGCAATGGCACGCGATTTGCCGTAAAAAAAAATGGAAAACGTAATAGAGGCCACAATCTTGGCAGGACCTTTTGAGGTCGAGGCTGTTCTTATTCCTCGCATTCCCATGATTCCAACGTATGTGCCTTTTCAATTTAAAAGATTGCAATTCCCAATTTTATTAGTATTTCAATCACCATCAACAAAGCTCAAGGTCAATCATTACAAAAATGTGGTATAGATCTTAATATTGATTGTTTTTCCATGGACAATTGTACGTTGCATGTTCGAGGGTCGGTAAACCTGACAATCTATTTATGTGCAGCGACAATTGGACAGCGGAGAATGTTGTATATTCGCAAGTTTTACGCAGTTAATTTGTATTGTATCTATCTATCTATCTATCTATATAAAAACGAGTTGTGTGTATGCATGTTTGTTTGTTTGTAAGAAGAGCGTTTGCATATGACGTCATTATAAGTACATAAGGGTTTGTATATGCACAGACAATGGGAAAGCCAAGAATCTATCTATATATATAAAAATAAGTTGTCTTTGTGTCGAGTGACGTCATGTTTGTGTGTCGACTGACGTCATGTTTGTAGATTGACGAAATTACACACCGGGACATCGGGACACAAATGACGACCGGGACACCGGACATCTTATATATATAAAACTAAGTCGTCTGTGTGTCTGTGTTTCGAGTGACGTCATGTTTGTGTGTCGACTGACGTCATGTTTGTTGATTGACGAAATTAAACACTGGGACATCGGGACACAAATGACGACCGGGACACCGGAACATAGGGAATATAAATGACGACCGGGACACTAAAGAGAAAGCGACCAGGACACAAGGAATGTACGATTAGCAATCACCATCAACAAAGTACCGGGACACAAATGACGACCGGGACACAGGGAATATATATGGGGACCAGGACACTCAAAGAGAAATTACAGACCAGGAAACCGGAACAAAAATGACGACCGGGACATAAATGACGACCGGGACACAGGGAATATAAATGACGACCAAGACACTCAAAGAAAAATTACAGACTGGACACCAGGACACAAATGACGACCGGGACACAGGGAAACAACAACAACGGGAACGCCGGGGGGCACAGGGGGATATATAAATGACAACAGGGACACAGGGAATGTTCGATTAGCAATCACCATCAACAAAGCTCAGGGGCAATAATAAGAATAATGAGGTATAGATCTGAATACAGATTGTTTTTTCCCATGGACAATTAAATGTTGCATGTTCAAGAGTCAGTAAACCTGACAATCTATTTATATGCACAGACAATGGGACATCCAAGAATGTTGTACATTCGCAAGTTTTACGTAGTTAAAAATATATATATATATATATATATATATATATATATCTATCTATATTCAGAGGTGGGACACAGGGACACAACTACAATGGCACGTAACTAATATGGCGCGTAACGACTGGTGCCCACGGGGGGGCCTGGGGGGGGTGCAAAGCACCCCCACCAGCTAGGTTCTGGGGTGGCGAAGCGCCACCCCAACAGCTAGTAGGGAATATAAATGATGACCGGGACACTCAAAGAGAAAACAACCGAGACACAAGGAATGTTCGATTAGCAATCACCATCAACAAAGCACCGGGAAACAAATGACGACCAGGACACAGGGAATATAAATGACGACCAGGACTCTCAAAGAGAAATTACAGACCGGGACACCGGAACACAAGTGACCACCGGGACAATAATGACGACCGGGACAAAAATGACGACCAGGTCACCGGGAATAATAATCACGACCGCGACACTCAAAGAGAAATTACAGACTGGGACACAGGGACACAAATGACGACCGGGACACAAGGAAACAACAACAACGGGGACGCCAGGGACACAGGGAGATATATAAATGACGACGGGGACACAGGGAATGTTCGATTAGCAATCACAATCAACAAAGCTCAAGGACAGTCATTAGAATAATGAGGTATAGATCTGAATACAGATTGTTTTTCCCATGAACAATTATGTTCATGGTCGTGTCCCAGTCGTCATTTATATTCCCTACTAGCTGTTGGGGTGGCGCTTCGCCACCCCAACACCTAGCTGGTGGGGGTGCTTCGCACCCCCCAAGCCCCCCCGTGGGCACCAGTCGTTACGCGCCATATTAGTTACGTGCCATTGTAGTTGTGTCCCTGTGTCCCACCTCTGAATATAGATAGATATATATATATATATATTTTTAACTACGTAAAACTTGCGAATGTACAACATTCTTGGCTGTCCCATTGTCTGTGCATATAAATAGATTGTCAGGTTTACTGACTCTTGAACATGCAACATTTAATTGTCCATGGGAAAAACAATCTGTATTCAAATCTATACCTCATTATTCTTATTATTGCCCCTGAGCTTTGTTGATGGTGATTGCTAATCGAACATTCTCTGTGTCCCTGTCGTCATTTATATATCCCTCTGTGCCCCCCGGCGTCCCCGTTGTTGTTGTTTCCCTGTGTCCCGGTCGTCATTTGTGTCCTGGTGTCCCAGTCTGTAATTTTTCTTGAGTGTCTTGGTCGTCATTTATATTCCCTGTGTCCCGGTCGTCATTTATGTCCCGGTCGTCATTTTTGTTCCGGTTTCCTGGTCTGTAATTTCTCTTGAGTTTCCTGGTCCCCATTTATATTCCCTGTGTCCCGGTCGTCATTTGTGTCCCGGTGCTTTGTTGATGGTGATTGCTAATCGTACATTCCTTGTGTCCCGGTCGCTTTCTCTTTTAGTGTCCCGGTCGTCATTTATATTCCCTATGTTCCGGTGTCCCGGTCGTCATTTGTGTCCCGATGTCCCAGTGTTTAATTTCGTCAATCAACAAACATGACGTCAGTCGACACACAAACATGACGTCACTCGAAACACAGACACACAGACAACTTAGTTTTATATATATACTAGCTGTTGGGGTGGCGCTTCGCGCAACCCCAACACCTAGTTGGTGGGGGCGCTTCGCGCCCCCCCAAGCCCCCCCGCGCGCGTAAGTCGTTACGTGCCATATTAGTTACGCGCCATTGTAGTTGTGTCCCTATGTCCCACCTGTGAATATAGATATATATATATATATTTATATATATTATATATATATATATATATATATATATATATATATATATATATATATATATATATATATATATATATATATATTTTTAACTACGTAAAACTTGCGAATATACAACATTCTTTGCTGTCCCATTGTCTGTGCATATAAATAGATTTTCAGGTTTATCGACTCTTGAACATGCAACATATAATGGTCCATGGGAAAACAATCCGTATTCAGATCTATACCTCATGATTTTAATGATTGCCCTTGAGCTTTGTTGATGGTGATTGCTAATCGACCATTCCCTGAGTCGCCATCGTCATTTATATATCCCCCTGTGCACCCCGGCGTCCCCTTTGTAGTTATGTCCCTGTGTCCCGGTCGTCATTTATATTCCTGTGTCCCGGTCGTCATTTGTGTCCCGGTGTTCCAGTCTGTGATTTCTCTTTGAGTGTCCCGGGCGTCATTTATATTCCTTGTGTCCCGGTGTCCCGGTCGTCATTTATATCCCCCTGTGCCCCCCGGCGTCCCCATTGTAGTTGTGTCCCTGTGTCCCGGTCGTCATTTATATTCCCTGTGTCCCGGTCGTCATTTGTATCCCGGTGTCCCGGTCTGTATATACATTCGTTTTTTTAGTTTTGTTTTTCTCCTTTATTTTTTTCCTTTTTCTTTTTTTCTTTTTCAGTTTATTTAGATTTTTAGATTTTTTAGTTTTTTTATTAGTTTTTAGTTTTTTTGTAGTTTTTTACCATTTTTTTAGTTTTTTTAGTTTTTTTTTTTTACTTATGTCCTGGTCGTCATTTATACTCCCTGTGTCCCGGTCGTCATTTGTGTCTCGGTGCTTTGTTGATTGCTAATTTATATTATATTTATATTTATATTTTTTATATTTATTAATATTTTTTTAGTTTTCCTTTTCTCTTATTTTTCAGTTTTTCCTTTTTTTTAGTTTTTTCTTTTTTAGTTTTTAGTTTTTTTTTTGTTTTTTACATTTTTTTAGTTTTTTTAGTTTTTTTAGTTTTTTAGCTTTTTTAGTTTTTTATTAGTTTTTAGTTTTTTTTTTTAGTTTTTCAGTTTTTTTTAGTTTTTAGTTTCTTACCTTTTTTAGTTTTTTTTTTAGTTTTTTAGCTTTTTTAGTTTTTTTTTCTTTTTAGTTTTTTTTGTAGTTTTTACCTTTTTTAGTTTTTTTTCTTCTTTTGTATTAGTGTGAAATAATTCACACGTCATATGCGGACAAACACGACGTCACTCGACAGACAGACAGACAGACATAACCCACAAACAACTTATTTTTATATATATTTATTCATATTTTTTTAGTTTTCTTTTTCTCTTTTATTTTTCAGTTTTTTCCTTTTTTTTAGTTTTTTTCTTTTTTAGTTTATAGTTTTTTTAGTTTTTTACCTTTTTTTAGTTTTTTTTAGTTTTTTTTAGTTTTTTAGCTTTTTTAGTTTTTTTTATTAGTTTTTATTTTTTTGTAGTTTTTGCCTTTTTTTATTTTTTTCAGTTTTTTTTTAGTTATTAGATTTTTACCTTTTTTTAGTTTTTTTTAGTTTTTTAGCTTTTTTAGTTTTTTTTTCTTTTTAGTTTTTTTTGTAGTTTTTACCTTTTTTAGTTTTTTTTCTTATTTTGTATTAGTGTGAAATAATTCAGACGTCATATGCGGACAAACATGACGTCACCTGATCCACAGATCCACACACAGACAACTTATTTTTATATATATAGATATAAGATGTCCCGGTGTCCCGGTCGTCATTTGTGTCCCGATGTCCCGGTGTGTAATTTCGTCAATCTACAAACATGACGTCAGTCGACACACAAACATGACGTCACTCGACACAAAGACAACTTATTTTTATATATATAGATAGATTCTTGGCTTTCCCATTGTCTGTGCATATACAAACCCTTATGTACTTATAATGACGTCATATGCAAACGCTCTTCTTACAAACAAACAAACATGCATACACACAACTCGTTTTTATATAGATAGATAGATAGATATATACAATACAAATTAACTGCGTGAAACTTGCGAATATACAACATTCTTCGCTGTCCAATTGTCGCTGCACATAAATAAATTGTCCGGTTTACCGACCCTCGAACATGCAACGTACAATAGTCCATGGGAAAAACAATCAATATTAAGATCTATACCACATTTTTGTAATGATTGACCTTGAGCTTTGTTGATGGTGATTGAAATACTAATCAAATTGGGAATTGCAATCTTTTAAATTGAAAAGGCACATACGTTGGAATCATGGGAATGCGAGGAATAAGAACAGCCTCGACCTCAAAAGGTCCTGCCAAGATTGTGGCCTCTATTACGTTTTCCATTGTTTTTTTTACGGCAAATCGCGTGCCATTTCAAAGCTTTGGTGGGTTTATGTTATGTAACAATATTATTGGTACGCCTATTTTTAGTTGTGGCACTTGTGGTGGAAACCCTGAAAGATCCACGGAATTAAAAAATTCAGATGGATAATTAACTGCCTCATTTGGTTCCAAAACTGTGTCGACTGACTTGTAAAGGACTGCCTGGTCTCGAATTTTGGTCAAACCAATATTGTTGATTTCGTGGACGTTAATATTTTTGAGTGCAAGAATCGCTCTTTCACTTAGCTATTTATTATTTTTATAATTGTTTAGAATATTCGGAAATACTTTTTCAATCAATTCGTTTTTGGACGTCACTAAATTACAGAATTCAGCAGGTAGGTGTATACGTCCTGAAATTGAATCTACTGGGAGCTATCCGTTTCAAATTGCCAGCAATTGATCTGAAAATGTTTGACCAGAGTCATCGTTTTGCAATCGGACACGCATATTTGTAGTTAATTTTAATGTTTTTACGTGTGCCAGATGATTTGGAAATATTGGACGTGGGAGTTTCTTTAGAATGCAAATTCAGAGGCAATTTCAAAGCGGAATGAGCAGATCTTCCACCAGGAAGCAGCGTTGCGGCTATTCCGGACGATGCAATGCCAACGCTATATCATTTTTTGATCGAATTGATGCCAGAATCAGTTTTATCACAAACGTTTTACCAGTACCTACTGGCGCATCCAAAAAGAAAATTTTTTCAATGTTGTTTATCGACACAATGCATTATCGTATCATAAATGGCTTTGTTCCGACGTTAACTTGGAAATGTTATTTTGTACATACAATAGATCACTCGTACTGTAACTTTGTTCACGATCCAATTCTACACATGTCGAAACAGCAGCGGTACGATTAGGTTAAGGCATTCCTAAATCCTGAAGAGGTTTGTTTGTCATACATATGCACAAATCTTCTATAATAACTAAGTGTAGTTATAAATTTCTGATGTAAAATCAAAAGTCATATCTGACGTCTCTAACCGTTTTCGATGGAGTACATCTTCGGACATTTTTGATTTATATTTTTCCCATAACTCTGTAGGAGCTGAAGAAGAGCAAGTTGTTAGTATGATTCCAAACAATGCACGAATTTGACTTGGAGTTGACGTTTCGCACGCGTCATTGATGCAGTTATCCAACTGTTGGTCATTCTCCAATAAATTCAGAGCTTGGCATGCACTACGGTAAGTGTCATGTATAGTACCGTTACAGTTCTCAAATACTCAAAGGACGTCGGACGGGTACATTCACCAAATGCAGGCTCAGAACGAAGCATTCATGTTGATTGGGGTGAACAGTCTAGAGTCTTCCTATCGTGGTATCTTTGAAGATGGTAGGTTTGCCGTCGACTGACTTACCCTGTTTTCGACGTTCAAATACTTTATTTTTAGTATTCCAAGTGTAATACGAAGGCACTTCAGTATACAGCAGTTTTTTTTGCAAAAGAATCATTTTTGCATAGCGAAAAGAAAGCAGTTAACTTTTTATCCGGTGGACTCAGGGATCTTTGTGTAATTGGTTGCCTTTACGGAGTTACAGTATTCAACGTTTATGTGTGCATTAAATGTTTTTGATAATAACGGGGAATATGGAACAACCCACTGGTTAACTACTTTGATGGTGGTACCGTTACGCTTCTTTATTATTGCTGTTTTACTGCTTTCTTATTATTATAAGTTAACTGCTTTCTTTTCGCTATGCAAAAATGATTCTTCTGCAAAAAACTACTGTATACTGAAGTGCCTTCGTATTACACGTGGAATACTAAAAATAAAGTATTTGAACGTCGAAAACAGGGTAAGTCAGTCGACGGCAAACCTACCATCTTCAAAGATACCACGATAGGAAGACTTTACACCGTTCACCCCAATCAACATGAATGCTTCGTTCTGAGCCTGCATTTGGTGAATGTACCCGGTCCGACGTCCTTTGAGTATTTGAGAACTGTAAACGGTACTATACATGACACTTACCGTAGTGCATGCCAAGCTATGAATTTATTGAAGAATGACCAACAGTGGGATAACTGCATCAATGACGCGTGCGAAACGTCAACTCCAAGTCAAATTCGTGCATTGTTTGGAATCATACGAATAACTTGCTCTTCTTCAGCTCCTACAGAGTTATGGGAAAAATATAAATCGAAAATGTCCGAAGATATACTCCATCGAAAACGGTTAGAGACGTCACATATGACTTTTGATTTTACATCAGAAATTTATAACTACACTTCAGTTATTATAGAAGATTTGTGCGTATGTATGACAAACAAACCTCTTCAGGATTTGGGAATGCCTTCACCTAATCGTACCGCTGCTGTTTCGACATGTGTAGAATTGGATCGTGAACAAAGTTACAGTACGAGGGATCTATTGTCGTATGTACAAAATAACATTTCCAAGTTAACGTCGGAACAAAAATATATTTATGATACGATAATGCATTGTGTCGATAACAACATTGAAAAAATTTCTTTTTGGATGCGCCAGTAGGTACTGGTAAGACATTTGCAATAAAACTGATTCTGGCATCAATTTGGTCAAAAAATGATATAGCGTTGGCAATTGCATCGTCCAGAATAGCCGTAACGCTGCTGCCTGGTGGAAGATCTGCTCATTCCGCTTTGAAATTGCCTCTGAATTTGCATTCTAAAGAAACTCCCACGTGCAATATTTCCAAATCATCTGGGATGGGTAGAGTATTGCAGCAATGCAATATTATTATTTGGAACGAGTGCAAAATGGCACACAAAAAATCGCTCGAGGCTCTGGATCAATGTTTGAAAGATTTGCGAGGGAATTCGAAACCCTTTGGCAGCACATTAATATTGCTTGCGGGAGATTTCAGGCAAACATTACCTACAGTACTTAGATCAACCCCTGCAGACGAAATGAATGCTTGCCTGAAAAATTATAATTTATGGGCACACGTAAAAACATTAAAATTAACTACAAATATGCGTGTCCGATTGCAAAACGATGACCCTGGTCAAACATTTTCAGATCAATTGTTGGCAGTTGGAACGGATAGCTCCCAGTAGACTCAATTTTAGGACATATACACCTACCTGCTGAATTCTGTAATTTAGTGACGTCCAAAAACGAATTGATTGAAAAAGTATTTCCGAATATTCTAAACAATTATAAAAATAATAAATGGCTAAGTGAAAGAGCGATTCTTGCACGCGAAAACATTGACGTCCACGAAATCAACAATATTGTTTTGACCAAGATTCGAGACCAGGCAGTCCTTTACAAATCAGTCGACACAGTTTTGGAACCAAATGAGGCTGTTAATTATCCATCTGAATTTTTAAATTCCGTGGATCTTTCAGGGTTTCCACATGCGTGCCACAACTAAAAATAGGCGTACCAATAATATTGTTACATAACATAAACCCACCAAAGCTTTGCAATGGCACGCGACTTGCCGTAAGAAAAAAACAATGGAAAACGTAATAGAAGCCACAATCTTGACAGGACCTTTTGAGGTCGAGGCTGTTCTTATTCCTCGCATTCCCATGATTCCAACGTATGTGCCTTTTCAATTTAAAAGATTGCAATTCCCAATTTGATTAGTATTTGCAATCACCATCAACAAAGATCAAGGTCAATCATTGCAAAAATGTGGTATAGATCTTAATATTGATTGTTTTTCCCATGGACAATTGTACGTGTCATGTTCGAGGGTCGGTAAACCTGACAATCTATTTATGTGCAGCGACAATTGGACAGCGAAGAATGTTGTATATTCGCAAGTTTTACGCAGTTAATTTGTATTGTATCTATCTATCTATCTATCTATATAAAAACGAGCTGTGTGTATGTATGTTTGTTTGTTTGTAAAAAGAGCGTTTGCATATGACGTCATTATAAGTACATAAGGGTTTGTATATGCACAGACAATGGGAAAGCCAAGAATCTATCTATATATATAAAAATAAGTTGTCTGTGTGTCGAGTGACGTCATGTTTGTGTGTCGACTGACGTCATGTTTGTAGATTGACGAAATTGCACATCGGGACATCGGGACACAAATGACGACCTGGACACCGGGACATCTTATATATATAAAACTAAGTTGTCTGTGTGTCTGTGTGTTCGAGTGACGTCATGTTTGTGTGTCGACTGACGTCATGTTTGTTGATTGACGAAATTAAACACTGGGACATCGGGACACAAATGACGACGGGAAACCGGGACATAGGGAATATAAATGACGACCGGGACACTAAAAGAGAAAGCGACCGGGACACAAGGAATGTTCGATTAGCAATCACCAACAACAAAGCACCGGGACACAAATGACGACCGGGACACAGGGAATATAAATGGGGACCAGGACACTCAAAGAGAAATTACAGACCAGGAAACCGGAACACAAATGACGACCGGGACAAAAATGACGACCGGGACACAAGGAATATAAATGACGACAAAAACACTCAAAGAGAAATTACAGACTGGGACACCGGGACACAAATGACGACCGGGACACAGGGAAACAACAACAACGGGGACACCGGGGGGGGGACAGGGGGATATATAAATGACGACAGGGACACAGGGAATGTTTGATTTGCGATCACCATCAACAAAGCTCAAGGGCAATCATTAGAATAATGAGGTATAGATCTGAATACAGATTGTTTTTCCCAGGGACAATTAAATGTTGCATGTTCAAGAGTCGGTAAACCTGACAATCTATTTATATGCACAGACAATGGACAGCCAAGAATGTTGTACATTCGCAAGTTTTACGTAGTTAAAAATATATATATATATATATATATATATATCTATCTATATTCACAGGTGGGACACAGGGACACAACTACAATGGCACGTAACTAATATGGCGCGTAACGACTGGTGCCCGCGGGGGGGCTTGGGGGGGGCACGAAGCACCCCCACCAACTAGGTGTTGGGGTAGCGAAGCGCCACCCCAACAGCTAGTAGGGAATATAAATGACGACCGGGACACTCAAAGAGAAAGCAACCGAGACACAAGGAATGTTCGATTAGCGATCACCATCAACAAAGCACCGGGAAACAAATGACGACCGGGACACAGGGAATATAAATGACGACCAGGACACTCAAAGAGAAATTAGAGACCGGGACACCGGAACACAAGTGACGACCAGGACAATAATGACGCCCGGGACAAAAATGACGACCGGGACACCGGAAATAATAATGAAGACCGCGACACTCAAAGAAAAATTACAGACTGGGACACCGGGACACAAATGACGACCGGGACACAAGGAAACAACAACAACGGGGACGCCAGGGGCACAGGGAGATTGATAAATGACGACGTGGACACAGGGAATGTTCGATTAGCAATCGCCATCAACAAAGCTCAAGGACAATCATTAGAATAATGAGGTATAGATCTGAATACAGATTGTTTTTCCCATGAACAATTATATGTTGCATGTTCAAGAGTCAGTTTTAGTTTTAGTTTTAGTTTTAGTTTTAGTTTTAGTTTTAGTTTTGTTTTAGTTTTCGGGGGTAAGAGCTTTGTCTGTTGAAAAAATGAAGATATTGGACTATTTCATGATTGCACATGGTAAAGAATGTGATTAAAGGCTCTTTTCCTATTTCAAAAGTTTTAGTTTTCGAGGGTAATAGCTACATATGTTGAAAAAATGAAGATATTACACAATTTTATGATTGCGAATGGTAAAGAATGTGATTAAAGGCTCTTTTCCTATGTCAAAAGTTTAGTTTTCGAGGGTAATAGCTTTGTCTGTGGACAAAATGAAGATATTAGACAATTTTACGATTGCACATGGTAAAGAATCTGATTTAAAGGCTCTTTTCCTATTTCAAAAGTTAAGTTTTCGAGGGTAATAGCTACGTATGTTGAAAAAATGAAGATATTAGACTATTTTATGATTGCAATGGTAAAGAATGTGATTAAAGGCTCTTTTACTATGTCAAAAGTTTTAGTTTTCGAGGGTAATAGCTACGTATGTTGAAAAAATGAAGATATTAGACTATTTTATGATTGCAAATGGTAAAGAATGTGATTAAAGGCTCTTTTCCTATTTCAAAAGTTTTAGTTTTCGGGGGTAAGAGCTACGTATGTTGAAAAAATGAAGATATTAGACTATTTTATGATTGCAAATGGTAAAGAATTTGATTAAAGGCTCTTTTCCTATTTCAAAAGTTTTAGTTTTCTAGGGTAATAGCTATGTCTGTGGAAAAAATGAAGATATTAGACAATTTTATAATGCACATGGTAAAGAATGTGATTAAAGGCTCTTTTCCTATTTCAAAAGTTTTAGTTTTCGGGGTAAGAGCTTTGTCTGTGGAAAAAATGAAGATATTAGACAATTTTATGATTGCACATGTAAAGAATGTGATTAAAGGCTCTTTTCTATTTCAAAAGTTTTAGTTTTCGAGGGTAATAGCTACGTCTGTTGAAAAAATGAAGATATTAGACTATTTTATGATTGCAAACGGTAAAGAATGTGATTAAAGGCTCTTTTCCTATTTCAAAAGTTTTAGTTTTCGAGGGTAATAGCTACGTTTGTTGAAAAAATGAAGATATTAGACTATTTTAAGATTGCAAATGGTAAATAATGTGCATGTAAAGGCTCTTTTCCTATGTCAAAAGTTTTAGTTTTCGAGGGTAATAGCTACGTATGTTGAAAAAATGAAGATATTAGACTATTTTATGATTGCAAATGGTAAAGAATGTGATTAAAGGCTCTTTTCCTATTTCAAAAGTTTTAGTTTTCGAGGGTAATAACTTTGTCTATGGAAAAATGAAGATATTAGACTATTTTATGATTACAAACGGTAAAGAATGTGATTAAAGGCTCTTTTCCTATTTCAAAAGTTTTAGTTTTCGAGGGTAATAGCTACCTATGTTGAAAAAATGAAGATATTAGACTATTTTATGATTGCAAATGGTAAAGAATGTGGTTAAAGGCTCTTTTCATATGTCAAAAGTTTTATTTTCGAGGGTAATAGCTACGTATGTTGAAAAAATGAAGATATTAGACTATTTTATCATTGCAAATGGTAAAGAATGTGATTAAAGGCTCTTTTCCTATGTCAAAAGTTTAGTTTTTGGGGGTAATAGCTACGTATGTTGAAAAAATGAAGATATTAGACTATTTTATGATTGCAAATGGTAAAGAATATGATTAAAGGCTCTTTTCCTATTTCAAAAGTTTTAGTTTTCGAGGGTAATAGCTTTGTCTGTGGAAAAAATGAAGATATTAGACAATTTTATGATTGCACATGGTAAAGAATGTGATTAAAGGCTCTTTCCCTATGTCAAAAGTTTTAGTTTTCGAGGGTAATAGCTACGTATGTTGAAAAAATGAATATATTAGACTATTTTATGATTGCAAATGGTAAAGAATGTGATTAAAGGCTCTTTTCCTATTTCAAAAGTTTTAGTTTTCGAGGGTAATAGCTACGTATGTTGAAAAAATGAAGATATTAGACTATTTTATGATTGCACATGGTAAAGAATGTGATTAAAGGCTCTTTTCCTATTTCAAAAGTTTTAGTTTTCGAAGGTAATAGCTACATATGTTGAAAAAATGAAGATATTAGACAATTTTATGATTGCACATGGTAAAGTATGTGATTAAAGGCTCTTTTCCTATTTCAAAAGTTTTAGTTTTCGAGGGTAATAGCTACGTATGTTGAAAAAATGAAGATATTAGACTATTTTATGATTGCACATGGTAAAGAATGTGATTAAAGGCTCTTTTTCTATTTCAAAAGTTTTAGTTTTCAGGGTAATAGCTACGTATGCTGAAAAAATGAAGATATTAGACTATTTTATGATTGCACATGGTAAAGAATGTGATTAAAGGCTCTTTTCCTTTTTCAAAAGTTTTAGTTTTCGAGGGTAATAGCTACGTATGTTGAAAAAATTAAGATATTAGACTATTTTATGATGGCAAATGGTAAAGAATGTGATTAAAGGCTCTTTTCCTATGTCAAAAGTTTTAGTTTTCGAGGGTAATAGCTACGTTGTTCAAAAAATGAAGATATTAGACAATTTTATGTTTGCACATGGTAAAGAATGTGATTAAAGGCTCTTTTCCTATTTCAAAAGTTTTAGTTTTCGAGGGTAATAGCTACGTATGTTGAAAAAATGAAGTTTTCGAGGGTAATAGCTACGTATGTTGAAAAAATGAAGATATTAGACTATTTTATGATTGCAAATGGTAAAGAATGTCATTAAAGGCTTTACCATTTGTAATCATAAAATAGTTTAATATCTTCATTTTTTCGACATACGTAGCTATTACCCTCGAAAACTAAAACTTTTGAAATAGGAAAAGAGGCTTTAATCACATGCTTTACCATGTGCAATCATAAAATAGTCTAATATCTTCATTTTTTCAACATACGTAGCTATTACCCTCGAAAACTAAAACTTTTGAAATAGGAAAAGAGCCTTTAATCACATTCTTTACCATTTGCAATCATAAAATAGTCTAATATCTTCATTTTTTCAACATACGTAGCTATTACCCTCGAAAACTTAAACTTTTGAAATAGGAAAATAGCCTTTAATTAATTCTTTACCATGTGCAATAATAAAATTGTCTAATATCTTCATTTTTTCCACAGACAAAGCTATTACCCTCGAAAACTAAAACTTTTGACATAGGAAAAGAGCCTTTAATCACACTCTTTACCATGTGCAATCATGAAATAGTCTAATATATTCATTTTTTCAACAAACGTAGCTATTACCCTCGAAAACTAAAACTTTCGAAATAGGAAAAGAGCCTTTAATCACATTCTTTACCATGTGCAATCATAAAATTGTCTAATATCTTCATTTTTTCAACAACGTAGCTATTACCCTCGAAAACTAAAACTTTTGACATAGGAAAAGAGCCTTTAATCACATTCTTTACCATTTGCCATCATAAAATAGTCTAATATCTTAATTTTTTTAACATACGTAGCTATTACCCGCGAAAACTAAAACTTTTGAAAAAGGAAAAGAGCCTTTAATCACATTCTTTACCATGTGCAATCATAAAATAGTCTAATATCTTCATTTTTTCAGCATACGTAGCTATTACCCTTGAAAACTAAAACTTTTGAAATAGAAAAAGAGCCTTTAATCACATTCTTTACCATGTGCAATCATAAAATAGTCTAATATCTTCATTTTTTCAACATACTTAGCTATTACCCTCGAAAACTAAAACTTTTGAAATAGGAAAAGAGCCTTTAATCACATACTTTACCATGTGCAATCATAAAATTGTCTAATATCTTCATTTTTTCAACATATGTAGCTATTACCCTCGAAAACTAAAACTTTTGAAATAGGAAAAGAGCCTTTAATCACATTCTTTACCATGTGCAATCATAAAATAGTCTAATATCTTCATTTTTTCAACATACGTAGCTATTACCCTCGAAAACTAAAACTTTTGAAATAGGAAAAGAGCCTTTAATCACATTCTTTACCATTTGCAATCATAAAATAGTCTAATATCTTCATTTTTTCAACATACGTAGCTATTACCCTCGAAAACTAAAACTTTTGAAATAGGAAAAGAGCCTTTAATCACATTCTTTACCACGTGCAATCATAAAATTGTCTAATATCTTCATTTTTTCAACATACGTAGCTATTACCCTCGAAAACTAAAACTTTTGAAATAGGAAAAGAGCCTTTAATCACATTCTTTACCATGTACAATCATAAAATAGTCTAATATCTTCATTTTTTCAACATACGTAGCTATTACCCTCGAAAACTAAAACTTTTGAAATAGGAAAAGAGCCTTTAATGACATTCTTTACCATGTGCAATCATTTTAAACCTTTTCCTATTTTAAAAGTTTTAGTTTTCCAGGGTAATAGCTACGTATGTTGAAAAAATGAAGATATTAGACTATTTTATGATTGCAAATGGTAAAGAATGTGATTAAAGGCTCTTTTCCTATTTCAAAAGTTTTAGTTTTCGAGGGTAATAGCTACGTATGTTGAAAAAATGAAGATATTAGACTATTTTATGATTGCACATGGTAAAGAATGTGATTAAAGACTCTTTTTCTATTTCAAAAGTTTTAGTTTTTGAGGGTAATAGCTACCTATGTTGAAAAAATGAAGATATTAGACAATTTTATGATTGCACATGGTAAAGAATGTCATTAAAGGCTCTTTTCCTATTTCAAAAGTTTTAGTTTTCGAGGGTAATAGCTACGTATGTTGAAAAAATGAAGATATTAGACTATTTTATGATTGCACATGGTAAAGAATGTGATTAAAGGCTCTTTTCCTATTTCAAAAGTTTTAGTTTTCGAGGGTAATAGCTACGTATGTTGAAAAAATGAAGATATTAGACAATTTTATGATTGCACGTGGTAAAGAATGTGATTAAAGGCTCTTTTCCTATTTCAAAAGTTTTAGTTTTCGAGGGTAATAGCTACGTATGTTGAAAAAATGAAGATATTAGACTATTTTATGATTGCAAATGGTAAAGAATGTGATTAAAGGCTCTTTTCCTATTTCAAAAGTTTTAGTTTTCGAGGGTAATAGCTACGTATGTTGAAAAAATGAAGATATTAGACTATTTTATGATTGCACCTGGTAAAGAATGTGATTAAAGGCTCTTTTCCTATTTCAAAAGTTTTAGTTTTCGAAGGTAATAGCTACATATGTTGAAAAAATGAAGATATTAGACAATTTTATGATTGCACATGGTAAAGTATGTGATTAAAGGCTCTTTTCCTATTTCAAAAGTTTTAGTTTTCGAGGGTAATAGCTACGTATGTTGAAAAAATGAAGATATTAGACTATTTTATGATTGCACATGGTAAAGAATTTGATTAAAGACTCTTTTTCTATGTCAAAAGTTTTAGTTTTCAAGGGTAATAGCTACGTATGCTGAAAAAATGAAGATATTAGACTATTTTATGATTGCACATGGTAAAGAATGTGATTAAAGGCTCTTTTCCTTTTTCAAAAGTTTTAGTTTTCGAGGGTAATAGCTACGTATGTTGAAAAAATTAAGATATTAGACTATTTTATGATGGCAAATGGTAAAGAATGTGATTAAAGGCTCTTTTCCTATGTCAAAAGTTTTAGTTTTCGAGGGTAATAGCTACGTTGTTCAAAAAATGAAGATATTAGACAATTTTATGATTGCACATGGTAAAGAATGTGATTAAAGGCTCTTTTCCTATTTCAAAAGTTTTAGTTTTCGAGGGTAATAGCTACGTATGTTGAAAAAATGAAGATATTAGACTATTTTATGATTGCACATAGTAAAGAATGTGATTAAAAGCTCTTTTCCTATTTCAAAAGTTTTAGTTTTCGAGGGTAATAGCTACGTATGTTGAAAAAATGAAGATATTAGACAATTTTATGATTGCACATGGTAAAGCATGTGATTAAAGGCTCTTTTCCTATTTCAAAAGTTTTAGTTTTCGAGGGTAATAGCTACGTATGTTGCAAAAATGAAGATATTAGACTATTTTATGATAGCACATGTTAAAGAATGTGATTAAATGCTCTTTTCCTATTTCAAAAGTTTTAGTTTTCGAGGGTAATAGCTACGTATGCTGAAAAAATGAAGATCTTAGACTATTTTATGATTGCACATGGTAAAGAGTGTGATTAAAGGCTCTTTTCCTATGTCAAAAGTTTTAGTTTTCGAGGGTAATAGCTTTGTCTGTGGAAAAAATGAAGATATTAGACAATTTTATTATTGCACATGGTAAAGAATTAATTAAAGGCTATTTTCCTATTTCAAAAGTTTAAGTTTTCGAGGGTAATAGCTACGTATGTTGAAAAAATGAAGATATTAGACTATTTTATGATTGCACATGGTAAAGAATGTGATTAAAGGCTCTTTTCCTAATTCAAAAGTTTTAGTTTTCGAGGGTAATAGCTATGTATGTTGAAAAAATGAAGATAATAGACTATTTTATGATTGCAAATGGTAAAGAATGTGATTAAAGGCTCTTTTCCTATTTCAAAAGTTTTAGTTTTCGAGGGTAATAGTTACGTATTTTGACAATATGAAGATATTAGACAATTTTATGATTGCACAAGGTAAAGAATGTGATTAAAGGCTCTTTTCCTATTTTAAAAGTTTTAGTTTTCCAGGGTAATAGCTACGTATGTTGAAAAAATGAAGATATTAGACTATTTTATGATTGCACATGGTAAAGAATGTGATTAAAGGCTCTTTTCCTATTTCAAAAGTTTTAGTTTTCGAGGGTAATAGCTACATATGTTGAAAAAATGAAGATATTAGACAATTTTATGATTGCACATGGTAAATTATGTGATTAAAGGCTCTTTTCCTATTTCAAAAGTTTAATTTTCAAGGGTAATAGCTACGTATGTTGAAAAAATGAAGATATTAGACTATTTTATGATTGCAAATGGTAAAGAATGTGATTGAAGGCTCTTTTCCTATTTCAAAAGTTTTAGTTTTCGAGGGTAATAGCTAAGTATGTTGAAAAAATGAAGATATTAGACTATTTA
>NW_027066148.1:0-19479 GCF_032884065.1 Artemia franciscana
CCATATGCAAGACGTCACCTACGAACTAGTGCTATTCTATTGATTCTATTAGAATCAAACAGAAAGTTTGATTCTAGATTCAAATAGATTTGAATCTATTTATTGAATAGTGAAAAAGTCTTTTCTAAAATGACGTCTTGCATATGACTCATAGAAATAGTAGATAGACTAGCTAGAATCAATAGATTAGAATTCTAGAACCATATGCAAGACGTCACATACGAACTAGTGCTATTCTATTGATTCTATTAGAATCAAACAGAAAGTTTGATTCTAGATTCAAATAGATTTGAATCTATTTATTGAATAGTGAAAAAGTCTTTTCTAAAATGACGTCTTGCATATGACTCATAGAAATAGCAGATAGACTAGCTAGAATCAAACTTTCACTGTTCTATCTACTATTGATTCTAGCTGGTCTAGAATCAATAGATTAGAATTCTAGAACCATATGCAAGACGTCACATACGAACTAGTGCTATTCTATTGATTCTATTAGAATCAAACAGAAAGTTTGATTCTAGATTCAAATAGATTTGAATCTATTTATTGAATAGTGAAAAAGTCTTTTCTAAAATGACGTCTTGCATATGACTCATAGAAATAGTAGATAGACTAGCTAGAATCAATAGATTAGAATTATAGAACCATATGCAAGACGTCACATACGAACTAGTGCTATTCTATTGATTCTATTAGAATCAAACAGAAAGTTTGATTCTAGATTCTAATAGATTTGAATCTATTTATTGAATAGTGAAAAAGTCTTTTCTAAAATGACGTCTTGCATATGACTCATAGAAATAGTAGATAGACTAGCTAGAATCAAACTTTCATTGTTCTATCTACTATTGATTCTAGCTGGTCTAGAATCAATAGATTAGAATTCTAGAACCATATGCAAGACCTTACATACGAACTAGTGCTATTCTATTGATTCTATTAGAATCAAACAGAAAGTTTGATTCTAGATTCAAGTAGATTTGAATCTATTTATTGAATAGTGAAAAAGTCTTTTCTAAAATGACGTCTTGCATATGACTCATAGAAATAGTAGATAGACTAGCTAGAATCAAACTTTCACTGTTCTATCTACTATTGATTCTAGCTGGTCTAGAATCAATAGATTAGAATTCTAGAACCATATGCAAGACGTCACATAAGAACTAGTGCTATTCTATTGATTCTATTAGAATCAAACAGAAAGTTTGAATCTAGATTCAAATAGATTTGAATCTATTTATTGAATAGTGAAAAAGTCTTTTCTAAAATGACGTCTTGCATATGACTCATAGAAATAGTAGATAGACTAGCTAGAATCAATAGATTAGAATTCTAGAACCATATGCAAGACGTCACATACGAACTAGTGCTATTCTATTGATTCTATTAGAATCAAACAGAAAGTTTGATTCTAGATTCAAATAGATTTGAATCTATTTATTGAATAGTGAAAAAGTCTTTTCTAAAATGACGTCTTGCATATGACTCATAGAAATAGTAGATAGACTAGCTAGAATCAAACTTTCACTGTTCTATCTACTATTGATTCTAGCTGGTCTAGAATCAATAGATTAGAATTCTAGAACCATATGCAAGACGTCACATACGAACTAGTGCTATTCTATTGATTCTATTAGAATCAAACAGAAAGTTTGATTCTAGATTCAAATAGATTTGAATCTATCTATTGAATAGTGAAAAAGGCTTTTCTAAAATGACGTCTTGCATATGACTCATAGAAATAGTAGATAGACTAGCTAGAATCAAACTTTCACTGTAATATCTACTATTGATTCTAGCTGGTCTAGAATCAATAGATTAGAATTCTAGAACCATATGCAAGACTTCACCTACGAACTAGTGCTATTCTATTGATTCTATTAGAATCAAACAGAAAGTTTGATTCTAGATTCAAATAGATTTGAATCTATTTATTGAATAGTGAAAAAGTCTTTTCTAAAATGACGTCTTGCATATGACTCATAGAAATAGTAGATAGACTAGCTAGAATCAATAGATTAGAATTCTAGAACCATATGCAAGACGTCACATACGAACTAGTGCTATTCTATTGATTCTATTAGAATCAAACAGAAAGTTTGATTCTAGATTCAAATAGATTTGAATCTATTTATTGAATAGTGAAAAAGTCTTTTCTAAAATGACGTCTTGCATATGACTCATAGAAATAGTAGATAGACTAGCTAGAATCAATAGATTAGAATTCTAGAACCATATGCAAGACGTCACATACGAACTAGTGCTATTCTATTGATTCTATTAGAATCAAACAGAAAGTTTGATTCTAGATTCAAATAGATTTGAATCTATTTATTGAATAGTGAAAAAGTCTTTTCTAAAATGACGTCTTGCATATGACTCATAGAAATAGTAGATAGACTAGCTAGAATCAAACTTTCACTGTTCTATCTACTATTGATTCTAGCTGGTCTAGAATCAATAGATTAGAATTCTAGAACCATATGCAAGACGTCACATACGAACTAGTGCTATTCTATTGATTCTATTAAAATCAAACAGAAAGTTTGATTCTAGATTCAAATAGATTTGAATCTATTTATTGAATAGTGAAAAAGTCTTTTCTAAAATGACGTCTTGCATATGACTCATAGAAATAGTAGATAGACTAGCTAGAATCAATAGATTAGAATTCTAGAACCATATGCAAGACGTCACATACGAACTAGTGCTATTCTATTGATTCTATTAGAATCAAACAGAAAGTTTGATTCTAGATTCAAATAGATTTGAATCTATTTATTGAATAGTGAAAAAGTCTTTTCTAAAATGGCGTCTTGCATATGACTCATAGAAATAGTAGATAGACTAGCTAGAATCAAACTTTCACTGTTCTATCTACTATTGATTCTAGCTGGTCTAGAATCAATAGATTAGAATTCTAGAACCATATGCAAGACGTCACATACGAACTAGTGCTATTCTATTGATTCTATTAGAATCAAACAGAAAGTTTGATTCTAGATTCAAATAGATTTGAATCTATTTATTGAATAGTGAAAAAGTCTTTTCTAAAATGACGTCTTGCATATGACTCATAGAAATAGTAGATAGACTAGCTAGAATCAATAGATTAGAATTCTAGAACCATATGCAAGACGTCACATACGAACTAGTGCTATTCTATTGATTCTATTAGAATCAAACAGAAAGTTTGATTCTAGATTCAAATAGATTTGAATCTATTTATTGAATAGTGAAAAAGTCTTTTCTAAAATGACGTCTTGCATATGACTCATAGAAATAGTAGATAGACTAGCTAGAATCAAACTTTCACTGTTCTATCTACTATTGATTCTAGCTGGTCTAGAATCAATAGATTAGAATTCTAGAACCATATGCAAGACGTCACCTACGAACTAGTGCTATTCTATTGATTCTATTAGAATCAAACAGAAAGTTTGATTCTAGATTCAAATAGATTTGAATCTATTTATTGAATAGTGAAAAAGTCTTTTCTAAAATGACGTCTTGCATATGACTCATAGAAATAGTAGATAGACTAGCTAGAATCAATAGATTAGAATTCTAGAACCATATGCAAGACGTCACATACGAACTAGTGCTATTCTATTGATTCTATTAGAATCAAACAGAAAGTTTGATTCTAGATTCAAATAGATTTGAATCTATTTATTGAATAGTGAAAAAGTCTTTTCTAAAATGACGTCTTGCATATAACTCATAGAAATAGTAGATAGACTAGCTAGAATCAAACTTTCACTGTTCTATCTACTATTGATTCTAGCTGGTCTAGAATCAATATATTAGAATTCTAGAACCATATGCAAGACGTCACATACGAACTAGTGCTATTCTATTGATTCTATTAGAACCAAACAGAAAGTTTGATTCTAGATTCAAATAGATTTGAATCTGTCTATTGAATAGTGAAAAAGTCTTTTCTAAAATGAGGTCTTGCATATGACTCATAGAAATAGTAGATAGACTAGCTAGAATCAAACTTTCACTGTTCTATCTACTATTGATTCTAGCTGGTCTAGAATCAATAGATTAGAATTCTAGAACCATATGCAAGACGTCACCTACGAACTAGTGCTATTCTATTGATTCTATTAGAATCAAACAGAAAGTTTGATTCTAGATTCAAATAGATTTGAATCTATTTATTGAATAGTGAAAAAGTCTTTTCTAAAATGACGTCTTGCATATGACTCATAGAAATAGTAGATAGACTAGCTATAATCAATAGATTAGAATTCTAGAACCATATGCAAGACGTCACATACGAACTAGTGCTATTCTATTGATTCTATTAGAATCAAACAGAAAGTTTGATTCTAGATTCAAATAGATTTGAATCTATTTATTGAATAGTGAAAAAGTCTTTTCTAAAATGACGTCTTGCATATGACTCATAGAAATAGTAGATAGACTAGCTAGAATCAATAGATTAGAATTCTAGAACCATATGCAAGACGTCACATACGAACTAGTGCTATTCTATTGATTCTATTAGAATCAAACAGAAAGTTTGATTCTAGATTCAAATAGATTTGAATCTATCTATTGAATAGTGAAAAGTCTTTTCTAAAATGACGTCTTGCATATGACTCATAGAAATAGTAGATAGACTAGCTAGAATCAAACTTTCACTGTTCTATCTACTATTGATTCTAGCTGGTCTAGAATCAATAGATTAGAATTCTAGAACCATATGCAAGACGTCACCTACGAACTAGTGCTATTCTATTGATTCTATTAGAATCAAACAGAAAGTTTGATTCTAGATTCAAATAGATTTGAATCTATTTATTGAATAGTGAAAAAGTCTTTTCTAAAATGACGTCTTGCATATGACTCATAGAAATAGTAGATAGACTAGCTAGAATCAATAGATTAGAATTCTAGAACCATATGCAAGACGTCACATACGAACTAGTGCTATTCTATTGATTCTATTAGAATCAAACAGAAAGTTTGATTCTAGATTCAAATAGATTTGAATCTATTTATTGAATAGTGAAAAAGTCTTTTCTAAAATGACGTCTTGCATATGACTCATAGAAATAGCAGATAGACTAGCTAGAATCAAACTTTCACTGTTCTATCTACTATTGATTCTAGCTGGTCTAGAATCAATAGATTAGAATTCTAGAACCATATGCAAGACGTCACATATGAACTAGTGCTATTCTATTGATTCTATTAGAATCAAACAGAAAGTTTGATTCTAGATTCAAATAGATTTGAATCTATTTATTGAATAGTGAAAAAGTCTTTTCTAAAATGACGTCTTGCATATGACTCATAGAAATAGTAGATAGACTAGCTAGAATCAATAGATTAGAATTCTAGAACCATATGCAAGACGTCACATACGAACTAGTGCTATTCTATTGATTCTATTAGAATCAAACAGAAAGTTTGATTCTAGATTCTAATAGATTTGAATCTATTTATTGAATAGTGAAAAAGTCTTTTCTAAAATGACGTCTTGCATATGACTCATAGAAATAGTAGATAGACTAGCTAGAATCAAACTTTCATTGTTCTATCTACTATTGATTCTAGCTGGTCTAGAATCAATAGATTAGAATTCTAGAACCATATGCAAGACCTTATATACGAACTAGTGCTATTCTTTTGATTCTATTAGAATCAAACAGAAAGTTTGATTCTAGATTCAAGTAGATTTGAATCTATTTATTGAATAGTGAAAAAGTCTTTTCTAAAATGACGTCTTGCATATGACTCATAGAAATAGTAGATAGACTAGCTAGAATCAAACTTTCACTGTTCTATCTACTATTGATTCTAGCTGGTCTAGAATCAATAGATTAGAATTCTAGAACCATATGCAAGACGTCACATACGAACTAGTGCTATTCTATTGATTCTATTAGAATCAAACAGAAAGTTTGATTCTAGATTCAAATAGATTTGAATCTATTTATTGAATAGTGAAAAAGTATTTTCTAAAATGACGTCTTGCATATGACTCATAGAAATAGTAGATAGACTAGCTAGAATCAATAGATTAGAATTCTAGAACCATATGCAAGACGTCACATACGAACTAGTGCTATTCTATTGATTCTATTAGAATCAAACAGAAAGTTTGATTCTAGATTCAAATAGATTTGAATCTATTTATTGAATAGTGAAAAAGTCTTTTCTAAAATGACGTCTTGCATATGACTCATAGAAATAGTAGATAGACTAGCTAGAATCAAACTTTCACTGTTCTATCTACTATTGATTCTAGCTGGTCTAGAATCAATAGATTAGAATTCTAGAACCATATGCAAGACGTCACATACGAACTAGTGCTATTCTATTGATTCTATTAGAATCAAACAGAAAGTTTGATTCTAGATTCAAATAGATTTGAATCTATTTATTGAATAGTGAAAAAGTCTTTTCTAAAATGACGTCTTGCATATGACTCATAGAAATAGTAGATAGACTAGCTAGAATCAATAGATTAGAATTCTAGAACCATATGCAAGACGTCACATACGAACTAGTGCTATTCTATTGATTCTATTAGAATCAAACAGAAAGTTTGATTCTAGATTCAAATAGATTTGAATCTATTTATTGAATAGTGAAAAAGCCTTTTCTAAAATGACGTCTTGCATATGACTCATAGAAATAGTAGATAGACTAGCTAGAATCAAACTTTCACTGTTCTATCTACTATTGATTCTAGCTGGTCTAGAATCAATAGATTAGAATTCTAGAACCATATGCAAGACGTCACATACGAACTAGTGCTATTCTAGTGATTCTATTAGAATCAAACAGAAAGTTTGATTCTAGATTCAAATAGATTTGAATCTATTTATTGAATAGTGAAAAAGTCTTTTCTAAAATGACGTCTTGCATATGACTCATAGAAATAGTAGATAGACTAGCTAGAATCAAACTTTCACTGTTCTATCTACTATTGATTCTAGCTTGTCTAGAATCAATAGATTAGAATTCTAGAACCATATGCAAGACGTCACATACGAACTAGTGCTATTCTATTGATTCTATTAGAATCAAACAGAAAGTTTGATTCTAGATTCAAATAGATTTGAATCTATTTATTGAATAGTGAAAAAGTCTTTTCTAAAATGACGTCTTGCATATGACTCATAGAAATAGTAGATAGACTAGCTAGAATCAATAGATTAGAATTCTACAACCATATGCAAGACGTCACATACGAACTAGTGCTATTCTATTATTTCTATTAGAATCAAACAGAAAGTTTGATTCTAGATTCAAATAGATTTGAATCTATTTATTGAATAGTGAAAAAGTCTTTTCTAAATGACGTCTTGCATATGACTCATAGAAATAGTAGATAGACTAGCTAGAATCAAACTTTCACTGTTCTATCTACTATTGATTCTAGCTGGTCTAGAATCAATAGATTAGAATTCTAGAACCATATGCAAGACGTCACATACGAACTAGTGCTATTCTATTGATTCTATTAGAATCAAACAGAAAATTTTATTCTAGATTCAAATAGATTTGAATCTATTTATTGAATAGTGAAAAAGTCTTTTCTAAAATGACGTCTTGCATATGACTCATAGAAATAGTAGATAGACTAGCTAGAATCAATAGATTAGAATTCTAGAACCATATGCAAGACGTCACATACGAACTAGTGCTATTCTATTGATTCTATTAGAATCAAACAGAAAGTTTGATTCTAGATTCAAATAGATTTGAATCTATTTATTGAATAGTGAAAAAGTCTTTTCTAAAATGACGTCTTGCATATGACTCATAGAAATAGTAGATAGACTAGCTAGAATCAAACTTTCACTGTTCTATCTACTATTGATTCTAGCTGGTCTAGAATCAATAGATTAGAATTCCAGAACCATATGCAAGACGTCACATACGAACTAGTGCTATTCTATTGATTCTATTAGAATCAAACAGATAGTTTGATTCTAGATTCAAATAGATTTGAATCTATTTATTGAATAGTGAAAAAGTCTTTTCTAAAATGACGTCTTGCATATGACTCATAGAAATAGTAGATAGACTAGCTAGAATCAATAGATTAGAATTCTAGAACCATATGCAAGACGTCACATACGAACTAGTGCTATTCTATTGATTCTATTAGAATCAAACAGAAAGTTTGATTCTAGATTCAAATAGATTTGAATCTATTTATTGAATAGTGAAAAAGTCTTTTCTAAAATGACGTCTTGCATATGACTCATAGAAATAGTAGATAGACTAGCTAGAATCAAACTTTCACTGTTCTATCTACTATTGATTCTAGCTGGTCTAGAATCAATAGATTAGAATTCTAGAACCATATGCAAGACGTCACATACGAACTAGTGCTATTCTATTGATTATATTAGAATCAAACAGAAAGTTTGATTCTAGATTCAAATAGATTTGAATCTATTTATTGAATAGTGAAAAAGTCTTTTCTAAAATGACGTCTTGCATTTGACTCATAGAAATAGTAGATAGACTAGCTAGAATCAATAGATTAGAATTCTAGAACCATATGCAAGACGTCACATACGAACTAGTGCTATTCTATTGATTCTATTAGAATCAAACGGAAAGTTTGATTCTAGATTCAAATAGATTTGAATCTATTTATTGAATAGTGAAAAAGTCTTTTCTAAAATGACGTCTTGCATATGACTCATAGAAATAGTAGATAGACTAGCTAGAATCAAACTTTCACTGTTCTATCTACTATTGATTCTAGCTGGTCTAGAATCAATAGATTAGAATTCTAGAACCATATGCAAGACGTCACATACGAACTAGTGCTATTGTATTGATTCTATTAGAATCAAACAGAAAGTTTGATTCTAGATTCAAATAGATTTGAATCTATTTATTGAATAGTGAAAAAGTCTTTTCTAAAATGACGTCTTGCATATGACTCATAGAAATAGTAGATTGACTAGCTAGAATCAATAGATTAGAATTCTAGAACCATATGCAAGACGTCACATACGAACTAGTGCTATTCTATTGATTCTATTAGAATCAAACAGAAAGTTTGATTCTAGATTCAAATAGATTTGAATCTATTTATTGAATAGTGAAAAAGTCTTTTCTAAAATGACGTCTTGCATATGACTCATAGAAATAGTAGATAGACTAGCTAGAATCAAACTTTCACTGTTCTATCTACTATTGATTCTAGCTGGTCTAGAATCAATAGATTAGAATTCTAGAACCATATGCAAGACGTCACATACGAACTAGTGCTATTCTATTGATTCTATTAGAATCAAACAGAAAGTTTGATTCTAGATTCAAATAGATTTGAATCTATTTATTGAATAGTGAAAAAGTCTTTTCTAAAATGACGTCTTGCATATGACTCATAGAAATAGTAGATAGACTAGCTAGAATCAATAGATTAGAATTCTAGAACCATATGCAAGACGTCACATACGAACTAGTGCTATTCTATTGATTCTATTAGAATCAAACAGAAAGTTTGATTCTAGATTCAAATAGATTTGAATCTATTTGTTGAATAGTGAAAAAGTCTTTTCTAAAATGACGTCTTGCATATGACTCATAGAAATAGTAGATAGACTAGCTAGAATCAAACTTTCACTGTTCTATCTACTATTGATTCAAGCTGGTCTAGAATCAATAGATTAGAATTCTAGAACCATATGCAAGACGTCACATACGAACTAGTGCTATTCTATTGATTCTATTAGAATCAAACAGAAAGTTTGATTCTAGATTCAAATAGATTTGAATCTATTTATTGAATAGTGAAAAAGTCTTTTCTAAAATGACGTCTTGCATATGACTCATAGAAATAGTAGATAGACTAGCTAGAATCAATAGATTAGAATTCTAGAACCATATGCAAGACGTCACATACGAACTAGTGCTATTCTATTGATTCTATTAGAATCAAACAGAAAGTTTGATTCTAGATTCAAATAGATTTGAATCTATTTATTGAATAGTGAAAAAGTCTTTTCTAAAATGACGTCTTGCATATGACTCATAGAAATAGTAGATAGACTAGCTAGAATCAAACTTTCACTGTTCTATCTACTATTGATTCTAGCTGGTCTAGAATCAATAGATTAGAATTCTAGAACCATATGCAAGACGTCACATACGAACTAGTGCTATTCTATTGATTCTATTAGAATCAAACAGAAAGTTTGATTCTAGATTCAAATAGATTTGAATCTATTTATTGAATAGTGAAAAAGTCTTTTCTAAAATGACGTCTTGCATATGACTCATAGAAATAGTAGATAGACTAGCTAGAATCAATAGATTAGAATTCTAGAACCATATGCAAGACGTCACATACGATCTAGTGCTATTCTATTGATTCTATTAGAATCAAACAGAAAGTTTGATTCTAGATTCAAATAGATTTGAATCTATTTATTGAATAGGGAAAAAGTCTTTTCTAAAATGACTTCTTGCATATGACTCATAGAAATAGTAGATAGACTAGCTAGAATCAAACTTTCACTGTTCTATCTACTATTGATTCTAGCTGGTCTAGAATCAATAAATTAGAATTCTAGAACCATATGCAAGACGTCACATACGAACTAGTGCTATTCAATTGATTCTATTAGAATCAAACAGAAAGTTTAATTCTAGATTCAAATAGATTTGAATCTATTTATTGAATAGTGAAAAAGTCTTTTCTAAAATGACGTCTTGCATATGACTCATAGAAATAGTAGATAGACTAGCTTAAATCAATAGATTAGAATTCCCGAACCATATGCAAGACGTCACATACGAACTAGTGCTATTCTATTGATTCTATTAGAATCAAACAGAAAGTTTGATTCTAGATTCAAATAGATTTGAATCTATTTATTGAATAGTGAAAAAGTCTTTTCTAAAATGACGTCTTGCATATGACTCATAGAAATAGTAGATAGACTAGCTAGAATCAAACTTTCACTGTTCTATCTACTATTGATTCTAGTTGGTCTAGAATCAATAGATTAGAATTCTAGAACCATATGCAAGACGTCACATACGAACTAGTGCTATTCTATTGATTCTATTAGAATCAAACAGAAAGTTTGATTCTAGATTCAAATAGATTTGAATCTATTTATTGAATGGTGAAAAAGTCTTTTTTAAAATGACGTCTTGCAAATGACTCATAGAAATAGTAGATAGACTAGCTAGAATCAATAGATTAGAATTCTAGAACCATATGCAAGACGTCACATACGAACTTATGCTATTCTATTGATTCTATTAGAATCAAACAGAAAGTTTGATTCTAGATTCAAATAGATTTGAATCTATTTATTGAATAGTGAAAAAGTCTTTTCTAAAATGACGTCTTGCATATGACTCATAGAAATAGTAGATAGACTAGCTAGAATCAAACTTTCACTGTTCTATCTACTATTGATTCTAGCTGGTCTAGAATCAATAGATTAGAATTCTAGAACCATATGCAAGACGTCACATACGAACTAGTGCTATTCTATTGATTCTATTAGAATCAAACAGAAAGTTTGATTCTAGATTCAAATAGATTTGAATCTATTTATTGAATAGTGAAAAAGTCTTTTCTAAAATGACGTCTTGCATATGACTCATAGAAATAGTAGATAGACTAGCTAGAATCAATAGATTAGAATTCTAGAACCATATGCAAGACGTCACATACGAACTAGTGCTATTCTATTGATTCTATTAGAATCAAAAAGAAAGTTTGATTCTAGATTCAAATAGATTTGAATTTATTTATTGAATAGTGAAAAAGTCTTTTCTAAAATGACGTCTTGCATATGACTCTTAGAAATAGTAGATAGACTAGCTAGAATCAAACTTTCATTCTTCTATCTACTATTGATTCTAGCTGGTCTAGAATCAATAGATTAGAATTCTAGAACCATATGCAAGACGTCAAATACGAACTAGTGCTATTCTATTGATTCTATTAGAATCAAACAGAAAGTTTGATTCTAGATTCAAATAGATTTGAATCTATTTATTGAATAGTGAAAAAGTCTTTTCTAAAATGACGTCTTGCATATGACTCATAGAAATAGTAGATAGACTAGCTAGAATCAATAGATTAGAATTCTAGAACCATATGCAAGACGTCACATACGAACTAGTGCTATTCTATTGATTCTATTAGAATCAAACAGAAAGTTTGATTCTAGATTCAAATAGATTTGAATCTATTTATTGAATAGTGAGAAAGTCTTTTCTATAATGACGTCTTGCATATGACTCATAGAAATAGTAGATAGACTAGCTAGAATCAAACTTTCACTGTTCTATCTACTATTGATTCTAGCTGGTCTAGAATCAATAGATTAGAATTCTAGAACCATATGCAAGACGTCACATACGAACTAGTGCTATTCTATTGATTCTATTAGAATCAAACAGAAAGTTTGATTCTAGATTCAAATAGATTTGAATCTATTTATTGAATAGTGAAAAAGTCTTTTCTAAAATGACGTCTTGCATATGACTCATAGAAATAGTAGATAGACTAGCTAGAATCAATAGATTAGAATTCTAGAACCATATGCAAGACGTCACATACGAACTAGTGCTATTCTATTAATTCTATTAGAATCAAACAGAAAGTTTGATTCTAGATTCAAATAGATTTGAATCTATTTATTGAATAGTGAAAAAGTCTTTTCTAAAATGACATCTTGCATATGACTCATAGAAATAGTAGATAGACTAGCTAGAATCAAACTTTCACTGTTCTATCTAATATTGATTCTAGCTGGTCTAGAATCAATAGATTAGAATTCTAGAACCATATGCAAGACGTCACATACGAACTAGTGCTATTCTATTGATTCTATTAGAATCAAACAGAAAGTTTGATTCTAGATTCAAATAGATTTGAATCTATTTATTGCATAGTGAAAAAGTCTTTTCTAAAATGACGTCTTGCATATGACTCATAGAAATAGTAGATAGACTAGCTAGAATCAATAGATTAGAATTCTAGAACCATATGCAAGACGTCACATACGAACTAGTGCTATTCTATTGATTCTATTAGAATCAAACAGAAAGTTTGATTCTAGATTCAAATAGATTTGAATCTATTTATTGAATAGTGAAAAAGTCTTTTCTAAAATGACGTCTTGCATATGACTCATAGAAATAGTAGATAGACTAGCTAGAATCAAACTTTCACTGTTCTATCTACTATTGATTCTAGCTGGTCTAGAATCAATAGATTAGAATTCTAGAACCATATGCAAGACGTCACATACGAACTAGTGCTATTCTATTGATTCTATTAGAATCAAACAGAAAGTTTGATTCTAGATTCAAATAGATTTGAATCTATTTATTGAATAGTGAAAAAGTCTTTTCTAAAATGACTTCTTGCATATGACTCATAGAAATAGTAGATAGACTAGCTAGAATCAAACTTTCACTGTTCTATCTACTATTGATTCTAGCTGGTCTAGAATCAATAGATTAGAATTCTAGAACCATATGCAAGACGTCACATACGAACTAGTGCTATTCTATTGATTCTATTAGAATCAAACAGAAAGTTTGATTCTAGATTCAAATAGATTTGAATCTATTTATTGAATAGTGAAAAAGTCTTTTCTAAAATGACGTCTTGCATATGACTCATAGAAATAGTAGATAGACTAGCTAGAATCAATAAATTAGAATTCTAGAACCATATGCAAGACGTCACATACGAACTAGTGCTATTCTATTGATTCTATTAGAATCAAACAGAAAGTTTGATTCTAGATTCAAATAGATTTGAATCTATTTATTGAATAGTGAAAAAGTCTTTTCTAAAATGACGTCTTGCATATGACTCATAGAAATAGTAGATAGACTAGCTAGAATCAATAGATTAGAATTCTGGAACCATGCTCAAGACGTCACATACGAACTAGTGCTATTCTATTGATTCTATTAGAATCAAACAGAAAGTTTGATTCTAGATTCAAATAGATTTGAATCTATTTATTGAATAGTGAAAAAGTCTTTTCTAAAATGACGTCTTGCATATGACTCATAGAAATAGTAGATAGAATAGCTAGAATCAAACTTTCACTGTTCTACCTACTATTGATTCTAGCTGGTCTAGAATCAATAGATTAGAATTCTAGAACCACATGCAAGACGTCACATACGAACTAGTGCTATTCTATTGATTCTATTAGAATCAAACAGAAAGTTTGATTCTAGATTCAAATAGATTTGAATCTATTTATTGAAAAGTGAAAAAGTCTTTTCTAAAATGACGTCTTGCATATGACTCATAGAAATAGTAGATAGACTAGCTAGAATCAATAGATTAGAATTCTAGAACCATATGCAAGACGTCACATACGAACTAGTATTATTCTATTGATTCTATTAGAATCAAACAGAAAGTTTGATTCTAGATTCAAATAGATTTGAATCTATTTATTGAATAGTGAAAAAGTCTTTTCTAAAATGACGTCTTGCATATGACTCATAGAAATAGTAGATAGACTAGCTAGAATCAAACGTTCACTGTTCTATCTACTATTGATTCTAGCTGGTCTAGAATCAATAGATTAGAATTCTAGAACCATATGCAAGACGTCACATTCGAACTAGTGCTATTCTATTGATTCTATTAGAATCAAACAGAAAGTTTGATTCTAGATTCAAATAGATTTGAATCTATTTATTGAATAGTGAAAAAGTCTTTTCTAAAATGACGTCTTGCATATGACTCATAGAAATAGTAGATAGACTAGCTAGAATCAATAGATTACAATTCTAGAACCATATGCAAGACGTCACATACGAACTAGTGCTATTCTATTGATTCTATTAGAATCAAACAGAAAGTTTGATTCTAGATTCAAATAGATTTGAATCTATTTATTGAATAGTGAAAAAGTCTTTTCTAAAATGACGTCTTGCATATGACTCATAGAAATAGTAGATAGACTAGCTAGAATCAATAGATTAGAATTCTAGAACCATATGCAAGACGTCACATACGAACTAGTGCTATTCTATTGATTCTATTAGAATCAAACAGAAAGTTTGATTCTAGATTCAAATAGATTTGAATCTATTTATTGAATAGTGAAAAAGTCTTTTCTAAAATGACGTCTTGCATATGACTCATAGAAATAGTAGATAGACTAGCTAGAATCAAACTTTCACTGTTCTATCTACTATTGATTCTAGCTGGTCTAGAATCAATAGATTAGAATTCTAGAACCATATGCAAGACGTCATATACGAACTAGTGCTATTCTATTGATTCTATTAGAATCAAACAGAAAGTTTGATTCTAGATTCAAATAGATTTGAATCTATTTATTGAATAGTGAAAAAGTCTTTTCTAAAATGACGTCTTGCATATGACTCATAGAAATAGTAGATAGACTAGCTAGAATCAATAGATTAGAATTCTAGAACCATATGCAAGACGTCACATACGAACTAGTGCTATTCTATTGATTCTATTAGAATCAAACAGAAAGTTTGATTCTAGATTCAAATAGATTTGAATCTATTTATTGAATAGTGAAAAAGTCTTTTCTAAAATGACGTCTTGCATATGACTCATAGAAATAGTAGATAGACTAGCTAGAATCAATAGATTAGAATTCTAGAACCATATGCAAGACGTCACATACGAACTAGTGCTATTCTATTGATTCTATTAGAATCAAACAGAAAGTTTGATTCTAGATTCAAATAGATTTGAATCTATTTATTGAATAGTGAAAAAGTCTTTTCTAAAATGACGTCTTGCATATGACTCATAGAAATAGTAGATAGACTAGCTAGAATCAAACTTTCACTGTTCTATCTACTATTGATTCTAGCTGGTCTAGAATCAATAGATTAGAATTCTAGAACCATATGCAAGACGTCACATACGAACTAGTGCTATTCTATTGATTCTATTAGAATCAAACAGAAAGTTTGATTCTAGATTCAAATAGATTTGAATCTATTTATTGAATAGTGAAAAAGTATTTTCTAAAATGACGTCTTGCATATGACTCATAGAAATAGTAGATAGACTAGGTAGAATCAATAGATTAGAATTCTAGAACCATATGCAAGACGTCACATACGAACTAGTGCTATTCTATTGATTCTATTAGATTCAAACTGAAAGTTTGATTCTAGATTCAAATAGATTTGAATCTATTTATTGAATAGTGAAAAAGTCTTTTCTAAAATGACGTCTTGCATATGACTCATAGAAATAGTTGATAGACTAGCTAGAATCAAACTTTCACTGTTCTATCTACTATTGATTCTAGCTGGTCTAGAATCAATAGATTAGAATTCTAGAACCATATGCAAGACGTCACAAACGAACTAGTGCTATTCTATTGATTCTATTAGAATCAAACAGAAAGTTTGATTCTAGATTCAAATAGATTTGAATCTATTTATTGAATAGTGAAAAAGTCTTTTCTAAAATGACGTCTTGCATATGACTCATAGAAATAGTAGATAGACTAGCTAGAATCAATAGATTAGAATTCTAGAACCATATGCAAGACGTCACATACGAACTAGTGCTATTCTATTGATTCTATTAGAATCAAACAGAAAGTTTGATTCTAGATTCAAATAGATTTGAATCTATTTATTGAATAGTGAAAAAGTCTTTTCTAAAATGACGTCTTGCATATGACTCATAGAAATAGTAGATAGACTAGCTAGAATCAAACTTTCACTGTTCTATCTACTATTGATTCTAGCTGGTCTAGAATCAATAGATTAGAATTCTAGAACCATATGCAAGACGTCACATACGAACTAGTGCTATTCTATTGATTCTATTAGAATCAAACAGAAAGTTTGATTCTAGATTCAAATAGATTTGAATCTATTTATTGAATAGTGAAAAAGTCTTTTCCAAAATGACGTCTTGCATATGACTCATAGAAATAGTAGATAGACTAGCTAGAATCAATAGATTAGAATTCTAGAACCATATGCAAGACGTCACATACGAACTAGTGCTATTCTATTGATTCTATTAGAATCAAACAGAAAGTTTGATTCTAGATTCAAATAGATTTGAATCTATTTATTGAATAGTGAAAAAGTCTTTTCTAAAATGACGTCTTGCATATAACTCATAGAAATAGTGGATAGACTAGCTAGAATCAAACTTTCACTGTTCTATCTACTATTGATTCTAGCTGGTCTAGAATCAATAGATTAGAATTCTAGAACCATATGCAAGACGTCACATACGAACTAATGCTATTTTATTGATTCTATTAGAATCAAACAGAAAGTTTGATTCTAGATTCAAATAGATTTGAATCTATTTATTGAATAGTGAAAAAGTCTTTTCTAAAATGACGTCTTGCACATGACTCATAGAAATAGTAGATAGACTAGCTAGAATCAATAGATTAGAATTCTAGAACCATATGCAAGACGTCACATACGAACTAGTGCTATTCTATTGATTCTATTAGAATCAAACAGAAAGTTTGATTCTAGATTCAAATAGATTTGAATCTATTTATTGAATAGTGAAAAAGTCTTTTCTAAAATGACGTCTTGCATATGACTCATAGAAATAGTAGATAGACTAGCTAGAATCAAACTTTCACTGTTCTATCTACTATTGATTCTAGCTGGTCTAGAATCAATAGATTAGAATTCTAGAACCATATGCAAGACGTCACATACGAACTAGTGCTATTCTATTGATTCTATTAGAATCAAACAGAAAGTTTGATTCTAGATTCAAATAGATTTGAATCTATTTATTGAATAGTGAAAAAGTCTTTTCTAAAATGACGTCTTGCATATGACTCATAGAAATAGTAGATAGACTAGCTTAGAATCAATAGATTAGAATTCTAGAACCATATGCAAGACGGCACATACGAACTAGTGCTATTCTATTGATTCTATTAGAATAAAACAGAAAGTTTGATTCTAGATTCAAATAGATTTGAATCTATTTATTGAATAGTGAAAAAGTCTTTTCTAAAATGACGTCTTGCATATGACTCATAGAAATAGTAGATAGACTAGCTAGAATCAAACTTTCACTGTTCTATCTACTATTGATTCTAGCTGGTCTAGAATCAATAGATTAGAATTCTAGAACCATATGCAAGACGTCACATACGAACTAGTGCTATTCTATTGATTCTATTAGAATCAAACAGAAAGTTTGATTCTAGATTCAAATAGATTTGAATCTATTTATTGAATAGTGAAAAAGTCTTTTCTTGCATATGACTCATAGAAATAGTAGATAGACTAGCTAGAATCAAACTTTCACTGTTCTATCTACTATTGATTCTAGCTGGTCTAGAATCAATAGATTAGAATTCTAGAACCATATGCAAGACGTCACATACGAACTAGTGCTATTCTATTGATTCTATTAGAATCAAACAGAAAGTTTGATTCTAGATTCAAATAGATTTGAATCTATTTATTGAATAGTGAAAAAGTCTTTTCTAAAATGACGTCTTGCATATGACTCATAGAAATAGTAGATAGACTAGCTAGAATCAATAGATTAGAATTCTAGAACCATATGCAAGACGTCACATACGAACTAGTGCTATTCTATTGATTCTATTAGAATCAAACAGAAAGTTTGATTCTAGATTCAAATAGATTTGAATCTATTTATTGAACAGTGAAAAAGTCTTTTCTAAAATGACGTCTTGCATATGACTCATAGAAATAGTAGATAGACTAGCTAGAATCAAACTTTCACTGTTCTATCTACTATTGATTCTAGTTGGTCTAGAATCAATAGATTAGAATTCTAGAACCATATGCAAGACGTCACATACGAACTAGTGCTATTCTATTGATTCTATTAGAATCAAACAGAAAGTTTGATTCTAGATTCAAATAGATTTGAATCTATTTATTGAATAGTGAAAAAGTCTTTCCTAAAATGACGTCTTGCATTTGACTCATAGAAATAGTAGATAGACTAGCTAGAATCAATAGATTAGAATTCTAGAACCATATGCGAGACGTCACATACGAACTAGTGCTATTCTATTGATTCTATTAGAATCAAACAGAAAGTTTGATTCTAGATTCAAATAGATCTGAATCTATTTATTGAATAGTGAAAAAGTCTTTTCTAAAATGACGTCTTGCATATGACTCCTAGAAATAGTAGATAGACTAGCTAGAATCAAACTTTCACTGTTCTATCTACTATTGATTCTAGCTGGTCTAGAATCAATAGATTAGAATTCTAGAACCATATGCAAGACGTCACATACGAACTAGTGCTATTCTATTGATTCTATTAGAATCAAACAGAAAGTTTGATTCTAGATTCAAATAGATTTGAATCTATTTATTGAATAGTGAAAAAGTCTTTTCTAAAATGACGTCTTGCATATGACTCATAGAAATAGTAGATAGACTAGCTAGAATCAATAGATTAGAATTCTAGAACCATATGCAAGACGTCACATACGA
>NW_027066149.1:0-19477 GCF_032884065.1 Artemia franciscana
AATAGGAAAAGAGCCTTTAATCACATTCTTTACCATTTGCAATCATAAAATAGTCTAATATCTTCATTTTTTCAATATACGTAGCTATTACCTCGAAAACTAAAACTTTTGAAATAGGAAAAGAGCCTTTAATCACATTCTTTACCATTTGCAATCATAAAATAGTCTAATATCTTCATTTTTTCAATATACGTAGCTATTACCTCGAAAACTAAAACTTTTGAAATAGGAAAAGAGCCTTTAATCACATTCTTTACCATTTACAATCATAAAATAGTCTAATATCTTCATTTTTTCAATATACGTAGCTATTACCTCGAAAACTAAAACTTTTGAAATAGGAAAAGAGCCTTTAATCACATTCTTTACCATTTGCAATCATAAAATAGTCTAATATCTTCATTTTTTCAACATACGTAGCTATTACCCTCGAAAACTAAAACTTTTTAAGTAGGAAAAGAGCCTTTAATCAAATTCTTTACCATGTGCAATAATAAAATAGTCTAATATCTTCATTTTTTCAACATACATAGCTATTACCCTCGAAAACTAAAACTTTTGAAATAGGAAAAGAGCCTTTAATCACATTCTTTACCATTTGCAATCATAAAATAGTCTAATATCTTCATTTTTTCAATATACGTAGCTATTACCTCGAAAACTAAAACTTTTGAAATAGGAAAAGAGCCTTTAATCACATTCTTTACCATTTGCAATCATAAAATAGTCTAATATCTTCATTTTTTCAATATACGTAGCTATTACCTCGAAAACTAAAACTTTTGAAATAGGAAAAGAGCCTTTAATCACATTCTTTACCATTTACAATCATAAAATAGTCTAATATCTTCATTTTTTCAATATACGTAGCTATTACCTCGAAAACTAAAACTTTTGAAATAGGAAAAGAGCCTTTAATCACATTCTTTACCATTTGCAATCATAAAATAGTCTAATATCTTCATTTTTTCAACATACGTAGCTATTACCCTCGAAAACTAAAACTTTTTAAGTAGGAAAAGAGCCTTTAATCAAATTCTTTACCATGTGCAATAATAAAATAGTCTAATATCTTCATTTTTTCAACATACATAGCTATTACCCTCGAAAACTAAAACTTTTGAAATAGGAAAAGAGCCTTTAATCACATTCTTTACCATTTGCAATCATAAAATAGTCTAATATCTTCATTTTTTCAATATACGTAGCTATTACCTCGAAAACTAAAACTTTTGAAATAGGAAAAGAGCCTTTAATCACATTCTTTACCATTTGCAATCATAAAATAGTCTAATATCTTCATTTTTTCAACATACGTAGCTATTACCCTCGAAAACTAAAACTTTTTAAGTAGGAAAAGAGCCTTTAATCAAATTCTTTACCATGTGCAATAATAAAATAGTCTAATATCTTCATTTTTTCAACAAACATAGCTATTACCCTCGAAAACAAAACTTTTGAAATAGGAAAAGAGCCTTTAATCACATTCTTTACCATTTGCAATCATAAAATGGTCTAATATCTTCATTTTTTCAACATACGTAGCTATTACCCTCGAAAACTAAAACTTTTGACATAGGAAAAGAGCCTTTTATCACATTCTTTACCATTTGCAATCATAAAATAGTCTAATATCTTCATTTTTTCCACAGACAAAGCTATTACCCTCGAAAACTAAAACTTTTGAAATAGGAAAAGAGCCTTTAATCACATTCTTTACCATTTGCAATCATAAAATAGTCTAATATCTTCATTTTTTCAATATACGTAGCTATTACCTCGAAAACTAAAACTTTTGAAATAGGAAAAGAGCCTTTAATCACATTCTTTACCATTTGCAATCATAAAATAGTCTAATATCTTCATTTTTTCAACATACGTAGCTATTACCCTCGAAAACTAAAACTTTTGAAGTAGGAAAAGAGCCTTTAATCAAATTCTTTACCATGTGCAATAATAAAATAGTCTAATATCTTCATTTTTTCAACATACGTAGCTATTACCCTCGAAAACTAAAACTTTTGACATAGGAAAAGAGCCTTTAATCACATTCTTTACCATTTGCAATCATAAAATAGTCTAATATCTTCATTTTTTCCACAGACAAAGCTATTACCCTCGAAAACTAAAACTTTTGAAATAGGAAAAGAGCCTTTAATCACATTCTTTACCATTTGCAATCATAAAATAGTCTAATATCTTCATTTTTTCAATATACGTAGCTATTACCTCGAAAACTAAAACTTTTGACATAGGAAAAGAGCCTTTAATCACATTCTTTACCATTTGCAATCATAAAATAGTCTAATATCTTCATTTTTTCAACATACGTAGCTATTACCCTCGAAAACTAAAACTTTTGAAGTAGGAAAAGAGCCTTTAATCAAATTCTTTACCATGTGCAATAATAAAATAGTCTAATATCTTCATTTTTTCAACATACGTAGCTATTACCCTCGAAAACTAAAACTTTTGACATAGGAAAAGAGCCTTTAATCACATTCTTTTCTGTTGCAATCATAAAATAGTCTAATATCTTCATTTTTTCTACAGACAAAGCTATTACCCTCGAAAACTAAAACTTTTGAAATAGGAAAAGAGCCTTTAATCACATTCTTTACCATTTGCAATCATAAAATAGTCTAATATCTTCATTTTTTCAACATACGTAGCTATTACCTTCGAAAACTAAAACTTTTGAAATAGGAAAAGAGCCTTTAATCACATTATTTACCATTTGCAATCATAAAATATTCTAATATCTTCATTCTTTCAACATACGTAGCTATTACCCTCAAAAACTAAAACTTTTGAAATAGGAAAAGAGCCTTTAATCACACTCTTAACCATTTGCAATAATAAAATTGTCTTATCTTCATTGTCTTATATCTTCATTTTTTCAACATACGTAGCTATTACCCTCGAAAACTAAAACTGTTGACATAGGAAAAGAGCCTTTAATCACATTCTTTACAATTTGCAATCATAAAATAGTCTAATATCTTCATTTTTTCAACATACGTTGCTATTACCCTTGAAAACTAAAACTTTTGAAATAGGAAAAGAGCCTTTAATCACATTCTTTACCATTTGCAATCATAAAATAGTCTAATATCTTCATTTTTTCAACATACGTACCTATTACCCTTTAAAACTAAAACTTTTGAAATAGGAAAAGAGCCTTTAATCACATTCTTTACCATGTGCAATCATAAAATTGTCTAATATCTTCATTTTTTCAACATACGTAGCTATTACCCTCGAAAAGTAAAACTTCTGAAATAGGAAAAGAGCCATTAATCACATTCTTTACTATGTGCAATCATAAAATAGTCTAATATCTTGATTTTTTCAACATACGTAGCTATTACCCTCGAAAACTAAAACTTTGGAAATAGGAAAAGAGCCTTTAATCACATTCTTTACCATTTGCAATCATAAAATAGTCTAATATCTTCATTTTTTCAACATACGTAGCTATTACCCTCGAAAACTAAATCATTTGAAATAGGAAAAGAGCCTTTAATCACATTCTTTACCATTTGCAATCATAAAATAGTCTAATATCTTCATTTTGTCAACATACGTAGCTATTACCCTCGAAAACTAAAACTTTTGAAATAGGAAAAGAGCCTTTAATCACATTCTTTACAATGTGCAATCATAAAGTTGTCTAATATCTTCATTTTTTCCACAGAAAAAGCTATTACCCTCGAAAACTATAACTTTTGAAATAGGAAAAGAGCCTTTAATCACATTCTTTACCATTTGCAATAATAAAATTGTCTAATATCTTCCTTTTTTCCACAGACAAAGCTATTACCCTCGAAAACTAAAACTTCTGACATAGGAAAAGAGCCTTTAATCACATTCTTTACCAAGTGCAAACATAAAATTGTCTAATATCTTCATTTTTTCAACATACGTAGCTATTACCCTCGAAAACTAAAACTTTTGAAATAGGAAAAGAGCCTTTAATCACATTCTTTACTATGTGCAATCATAAACAGTCTAATATCTTCATTTTTTCAACATACGTAGCTATTACCCTCGAAAACTAAAACTTTTGAAATAGGAAAAGAGCCTTTAATCACATTCTTTACCATTTGCAATCATAAAATGGTCTAATATCTTCATTTTTTCAACATACGTAGCTATTACCCTCGAAAACTAAAACTTTTGACATAGGAAAAGAGCCTTTTATCACATTCTTTACCATTTGCAATCATAAAATAGTCTAATATCTTCATTTTTTCCACAGACAAAGCTATTACCCTCGAAAACTAAAACTTTTGAATTAGGAAAAGAGTATTTAATCACATTCTTTACCATTTGCAATCATAAAATAGTCTAATATCTTCATGTTTTCAATATACGTAGCTATTACCTCGAAAACTAAAACTTTTGAAATAGGAAAAGAGCCTTTAATCACATTCTTTACCATTTGCAATAATAAAATAGTCTAATATCTTCATCTTTTCAACATACGTAGCTATTACCCTCGGAAGCTAAAACTTTTGACATAGGAAAATAGCCTTTAATCACATTCTTTACCATTTGCAATCATAAAATAGTCTAATATCTTCATTTTTTCAACATACGTAGCTATTACACTCGAAAACTAAAACTTTTGAAATAGGAAAACAGCCTTTAATCACATTCTTTACCATTTGCAATCATAAAATAGTCTAATATCTTCATTTTTTCAACATACGTAGCTATTACCCTCGAAAACTAAAACTTTTGACATAGGAAAAGAGCCTTTAATCACATTCTTTACCATTTGCAATCATAAAATAGTCTAATATCTTCGTTTTTTCAACATGCGTAGCTATTACCCTCGAAAACTAAAACTTTTGAAATAGGAAAAGAGCCATTAATTACATTCTTTACCATGTGCAATCATAAAATAGTCTAATATCTTCATTTTTTCAACATACGTAGCTATTACCCTCGAAAACTAGAACTTTTGACATAGGAAAAGAGACTTTAATCACATTCTTTACCATCTGCAATCATAAAATAGTCTAATATCTTCATTTTTTCAACATACGTAGCTATTACCCTCAAAAACTAAAACTTTTGAAATAGGAAAAGAGCCTTTAATCACATTCTTTACCATGTGCAATAATAAAATAGTCTAATATCTTCATTTTTTCAACATACGTAGCCATTACCCTCGAAAACTAAAACTTTTGACATAGGAAAAGAGCCTTTAATCACATTCTTTACCATTTGCAATCATAAAATAGTCTAATATCTTCATTTTTTCCACAGGCAAAGCTATTACCCTCGAAAACTAAAACTTTTGAAATAGGAAAAGAGCCTTTAATCACATTCTTTACCATGTGCAATCATAAAATTGTCTAATATCTTCATTTTTTCAACATACGTAGCTATTACCCTCGAAAACTAATACTTTTGATATAGGAAAAGAGCCTTTAATCACATTCTTTACCATTCGCAATCATAAAATTGTCTAATATCTTCATTTTTTCAACATACGTAGCTATTACCCTCGAAAACTAAAACTTTTGAAATAGGAAAAGAGCCTTTAATCACATTCTTTACCATATGCAATCAAAAAATTGTCTAATATCTTCATTTCTTCAACATACGTAGCTATTACCCTCGAAAGCTAAAACTTTTGACATAGGAAAAGAGCCTTTAATCACATTCTTTACAATTTGCAATCATAAAATAGTCTAATATCTTCATTTTTTCAACAGACGTAGCTATTACCCTCGTAAACTAAAATTTTTGAAATAGGAAAAGAGTCTTTAATCAAATTCTTTACCATTTGCAATCATAAAATAGTCTAATATCTTCATTTTTTCAACATACGTACCTATTACCGTCGAAAACTAAAACTTTTGAAATAGGAAAAGAGCCTTTAATCACATTCTTTACCATGTGCAATAATAAAATAGTCTAATATCTTAATTTTTTCAACATACGTAGCCATTACCCTCGAAAACTAAAACTTTTGACATAGGAAAAGAGCCTTTAATCACATTCTTTACCATTTGCAATCATAAAATAGTCTAATATCTTCATTTTTTCCACAGACAAAGCTATTACCCTCGAAAACTAAAACTTTTGAAATAGGAAAAGAGCCTTTAATCACATTCTTTACCATTTGCAATCATAAAATAGTCTAATATCTTCATTTTTTCAATATACGTAGCTATTACCTCGAAAACTAAAACTTTTGAAATAGGAAAAGAGCCTTTAATCACATTCTTTACCATTTGCAATCATAAAATAGTCTAATATCTTCATTTTTTCAACATACGTAGCTATTACCCTCGAAAACTAAAACTTTTTAAGTAGGAAAAGAGCCTTTAATCAAATTCTTTACCATGTGCAATAATAAAATAGTCTAATATCTTCATTTTTTCAACATACATAGCTATTACCCTCGAAAACTAAAACTTTTGAAATAGGAAAAGAGCCTTTAATCACATTCTTTACCATTTGCAATCATAAAATAGTCTAATATCTTCATTTTTTCAATATACGTAGCTATTACCTCGAAAACTAAAACTTTTGAAAAAGGAAAAGAGCCTTTAATCACATTCTTTACCATTTGCAATCATAAAATAGTCTAATATCTTCATTTTTTCAACATACGTAGCTATTACCCTCGAAAACTAAAACTTTTTAAGTAGGAAAAGAGCCTTTAATCAAATTCTTTACCATGTGCAATAATAAAATAGTCTAATATCTTCATTTTTTCAACATACATAGCTATTACCCTCGAAAACAAAACTTTTGAAATAGGAAAAGAGCCTTTAATCACATTCTTTACCATTTGCAATCATAAAATGGTCTAATATCTTCATTTTTTCAACATACGTAGCTATTACCCTCGAAAACTAAAACTTTTGACATAGGAAAAGAGCCTTTTATCACATTCTTTACCATTTGCAATCATAAAATAGTCTAATATCTTCATTTTTTCCACAGACAAAGCTATTACCCTCGAAAACTAAAACTTTTGAAATAGGAAAAGAGCCTTTAATCACATTCTTTACCATTTGCAATCATAAAATAGTCTAATATCTTCATTTTTTCAATATACGTAGCTATTACCTCGAAAACTAAAACTTTTGAAATAGGAAAAGAGCCTTTAATCACATTCTTTACCTTTTGCAATCATAAAATAGTCTAATATCTTCATTTTTTCAACATACGTAGCTATTACCCTCGAAAACTAAAACTTTTGAAGTAGGAAAAGAGCCTTTAATCAAATTCTTTACCATGTGCAATAATAAAATAGTCTAATATCTTCATTTTTTCAACATACGTAGCTATTACCCTCGAAAACTAAAACTTTTGACATAGGAAAAGAGCCTTTAATCACATTCTTTACCATTTGCAATCATAAAATAGTCTAATATCTTCATTTTTTCCACAGACAAAGCTATTACCCTCGAAAACTAAAACTTTTGAAATAGGAAAAGAGCCTTTAATCACATTCTTTACCATTTGCAATCATAAAATAGTCTAATATCTTCATTTTTTCAATATACGTAGCTATTACCTCGAAAACTAAAACTTTTGACATAGGAAAAGAGCCTTTAATCACATTCTTTACCATTTGCAATCATAAAATAGTCTAATATCTTCATTTTTTCAACATACGTAGCTATTAAACTCGAAAACTAAAACTTTTGAAGTAGGAAAAGAGCCTTTAATCAAATTCTTTACCATGTGCAATAATAAAATAGTCTAATATCTTCATTTTTTCAACATACGTAGCTATTACCCTCGAAAACTAAAACTTTTGACATAGGAAAAGAGCCTTTAATCACATTCTTTATCATTTGCAATCATAAAATAGTCTAATATCTTCATTTTTTCCACAGACAAAGCTATTACCCTCGAAAACTAAAACTTTTGAAATAGGAAAAGAGCCTTTAATCACATTCTTTACCATTTGCAATCATAAAATAGTCTAATATCTTCATTTTTTCAACATACGTAGCTATTACCTTCGAAAACTAAAACTTTTGACATAGGAAAAGAGCCTTTAATCACATTATTTACCATTTGCAATCATAAAATATTCTAATATCTTCATTTTTTCAACATACGTAGCTATTACCCTCGAAAACTAAAACTTTTGAAATAGGAAAAGAGCCTTTAATCACACTCTTAACCATTTGCAATAATAAAATTGTCTTATCTTCATTGTCTTATATCTTCATTTTTTCAACATACGTAGCTATTACCCTCGAAAACTAAAACTGTTGACATAGGAAAAGAGCCTTTAATCACATTCTTTACAATTTGCAATCATAAAATAGTCTAATATCTTCATTTTTTCAACATACGTTGCTATTACCCTTGAAAACTAAAACTTTCGAAATAGGAAAAGAGCCTTTAATCACATTCTTTACCATTTGCAATCATAAAATAGTCTAATATCTTCATTTTTTCAACATACGTACCTATTACCCTTAAAAACTAAAACTTTTGAAATAGGAAAAGAGCCTTTAATCACATTCTTTACCATGTGCAATCATAAAATTGTCTAATATCTTCATTTTTTCAACATACGTAGCTATTACCCTCGAAAAGTAAAACTTCTGAAATAGGAAAAGAGCCATTAATCACATTCTTTACTATGTGCAATCATAAAATAGTCTAATATCTTGATTTTTTCAACATACGTAGCTATTACCCTCGAAAACTAAAACTTTGGAAATAGGAAAAGAGCCTTTAATCACATTCTTTACCATTTGCAATCATAAAATAGTCTAATATCTTCATTTTTTCAACATACGTAGCTATTACCCTCGAAAACTAAATCATTTGAAATAGGAAAAGAGCCTTTAATCACATTCTTTACCATTTGCAATCATAAAATAGTCTAATATCTTCATTTTGTCAACATACGTAGCTATTACCCTCGAAAACTAAAACTTTTGAAATAGGAAAAGAGCCTTTAATCACATTCTTTACAATGTGCAATCATAAAGTTGTCTAATATCTTCATTTTTTCCACAGAAAAAGCTATTACCCTCGAAAACTATAACTTTTGAAATAGGAAAAGAGCCTTTAATCACATTCTTTACCATTTGCAATAATAAAATTGTCTAATATCTTCCTTTTTTCCACAGACAAAGCTATTACCCTCGAAAACTAAAACTTCTGACATAGGAAAAGAGCCTTTAATCACATTCTTTACCAAGTGCAAACATAAAATTGTCTAATATCTTCATTTTTTCAACATACGTAGCTATTACCCTCGAAAACTAAAACTTTTGAAATAGGAAAAGAGCCTTTAATCACATTCTTTACTATGTGCAATCATAAACAGTCTAATATCTTCATTTTTTCAACATACGTAGCTATTACCCTCGAAAACTAAAACTTTTGAAATAGGAAAAGAGCCTTTAATCACATTCTTTACCATTTGCAATCATAAAATGGTCTAATATCTTCATTTTTTCAACATACGTAGCTATTACCCTCGAAAACTAAAACTTTTGACATAGGAAAAGAGCCTTTTATCACATTCTTTACCATTTGCAATCATAAAATAGTCTAATATCTTCATTTTTTCCACAGACAAAGCTATTACCCTCGAAAACTAAAACTTTTGAAATAGGAAAAGAGTCTTTAATCACATTCTTTACCATTTGCAATCATAAAATAGTCTAATATCTTCATTTTTTCAATATACGTAGCTATTACCTCGAAAACAAAAACTTTTGAAATAGGAAAAGAGCCTTTAATCACATTCTTTACCATTTGCAATAATAAAATAGTCTAATATCTTCATCTTTTCAACATACGTAGCTATTACCCTCGGAAGCTAAAACTTTTGACATAGGAAAAGAGCCTTTAATCACATTCTTTACCATTTGCAATCATAAAATAGTCTAATATCTTCATTTTTTCAACATACGTAGCTATTACACTCGAAAACTAAAACTTTTGAAATAGGAAAACAGCCTTTAATCACATTCTTTACCATTTGCAATCATAAAATAGTCTAATATCTTCATTTTTTCAACATACGTAGCTATTACCCTCGAAAACTAAAACTTTTGACATAGGAAAAGAGCCTTTAATCACATTCTTTACCATTTGCAATCATAAAATAGTCTAATATCTTCGTTTTTTCAACATGCGTAGCTATTACCCTCGAAAACTAAAACTTTTGAAATAGGAAAAGAGCCATTAATTACATTCTTTACCATGTGCAATCATAAAATAGTCTAATATCTTCATTTTTTCAACATACGTAGCTATTACCCTCGAAAACTAAAACTTTTGACATAGGAAAAGAGACTTTAATCACATTCTTTACCATCTGCAATCATAAAATAGTCTAATATCTTCATTTTTTCAACATACGTAGCTATTACCCTCGAAAACTAAAACTTTTGAAATAGGAAAAGAGCCTTTAATCACATTCTTTACCATGTGCAATAATAAAATAGTCTAATATCTTCATTTTTTCAACATACGTAGCCATTACCCTCGAAAACTAAAACTTTTGACATAGGAAAAGAGCCTTTAATCACATTCTTTACCATTTGCAATCATAAAATAGTCTAATATCTTCATTTTTTCCACAGGCAAAGCTATTACCCTCGAAAACTAAAACTTTTGAAATAGGAAAAGAGCCTTTAATCACATTCTTTACCATGTGCAATCATAAAATTGTCTAATATCTTCATTTTTTCAACATACGTAGCTATTACCCTCGAAAACTAATACTTTTGATATAGGAAAAGAGCCTTTAATCACATTCTTTACCATTCGCAATCATAAAATTGTCTAATATCTTCATTTTTTCAACATACGTAGCTATTACCCTCGAAAACTAAAACTTTTGAAATAGGAAAAGAGCCTTTAATCACATTCTTTACCATATGCAATCAAAAAATTGTCTAATATCTTCATTTCTTCAACATACGTAGCTATTACCCTCGAAAGCTAAAACTTTTGACATAGGAAAAGAGCCTTTAATCACATTCTTTACAATTTGCAATCATAAAATAGTCTAATATCTTCATTTTTTCAACAGACGTAGCTATAACCCTCGTAAACTAAAATTTTTGAAATAGGAAAAGAGTCTTTAATCAAATTCTTTACCATTTGCAATCATAAAATAGTCTAATATCTTCATTTTTTCAACATACGTACCTATTACCGTCGAAAACTAAAACTTTTGAAATAGGAAAAGAGCCTTTAATCACATTCTTTACCATGTGCAATAATAAAATAGTCTAATATCTTAATTTTTTCAACATACGTAGCCATTACCCTCGAAAACTAAAACTTTTGACATAGGAAAAGAGCCTTTAATCACATTCTTTACCATTTGCAATCATAAAATAGTCTAATATCTTCATTTTTTCCACGGACGAAGCTATTACCCTCGAAAACTAAAACTTTTGAAATAGGAAAAGAGCCTTTAATCACATTCTTTACCATTTGCAATCATAAAATAGTCTAATATCTTCATTTTTTCAACATACGTAGCTATTACCCTCGAGCACTAAAACTTTTGACATAGGAAAAGAGACCTTAATCACATTCTTTACCATTTGCAATAATAAAATAGTCTAATATCTTAATTTTTTCCACATACTTAGCTATTACCCTCGAAAACTAAAACTTTTGACATAGGAAAAGAGCCTTTAATCACATTCTTTACCATGTGCAATGATAAAATAGTCTAATATCTTCATCTTTTCAACATACGTAGCTATTACCCTCGGAAGCTAAAACTTTTGACATAGGAAAAGAGCCTTTAATCACATTCTTTACCATGTGCAATGATAAAATAGTCTAATATCTTCATCTTTTCAACATACGTAGCTATTACCCTCGGAAGCTTAAACTTTTGACATAGGAAAAGAGCCTTTAATCACATTCTTTACAATTTGCTATCATAAAATAGTCTAATATCTTCATTTTTTCAACATACTTAGCTATTACCCTCGAAAACTAAAACTTTTGAAATAGGAAAAGAGCCTTTAATCACATTCTTTACCATTTGCAATCATAAAATAGTCTAATATCTTCATTTTTTCAACATACGTAGCTATTACCCTCGAAAACTAAAACTTTTGACATAGGAAAAGAGCCTTTAATCACATTCTTTACCATTTGCAATCATAAAATAGTCTAATATCTTCATTTTTTCAACATACGTAGCTATTACCCTCGAAAACTAAAACTTTTGACATAGGAAAAGAGCCTTTAATCACATTCTTTACCATTTGCAATCATAAAATAGTCTAATATCTTCATTTTTTCAACATACGTACCTATTACCCTCGAAAACTAGAACTTTTGAAATAGGAAAAGAGCCTTTAATCACATTCTTTACCATGTGCAATAATAAAATAGTCTAATATCTTCATTTTTTCAACATACGTAGCCATTACCCTCGAAAACTAAAACTTTTGACATAGGAAAAGAGCCTTTAATCACATTCTTTACCATTTGCAATCATAAAATAGTCTAATATCTTCATTTTTTCCACAGACAAAGCTATTACCCTCGAAAACTAAAACTTTTGAAATAGGAAAAGAGCCTTTAATCACATTCTTTACCATTTGCAATCATAAAATAGTCTAATATCTCTATTTTTTCATTATACGTAGCTATTACCTCGAAAACTAAAACTTTTGAAATAGGAAAAGAGCCTTTAATCACATTCTTTACCATGTGCAATCATAAAATTGTCTAATATCTTCATTTTTTCCACAGACAAAGCTATTACCCTCGAAACCTACTACTTTTGAAATAGGAAAAGAGCCTTTAATCACATTCTTTACCATTTGCAATCATAAAATAGTCTAATATCTTAATTTTTTAAACACAAGTAGCTATTACCCTCGAAAACTAAAACTTTTGAAATAGGAAAAGAGCCTTTAATTACATTCTTTACCATGTGCAATCATAAAATTGTCTAATATCTTCATTTTTTCAACATACGTAGCTATTACCCTAGAAAACTAAAACTTTTGAAATAGGAAAAGAGCCTTTAATCACATTCTTTACCATATGCAATCAAAAAATTGTCTAATATCTTCATTTCTTCAACATACGTAGTTATTACCCTCGAATGCTAAAACTTTTGACATAGGAAAAGAGCCTTTAATCACATTCTTTACCATTTGCAATCATAAAATAGTCTAATATCTTCATTTTTTCAACATACGTAGCTATTACCCTCGAAAACTAAAACTTTTGACATAGGAAAAGAGCCTTTCATCACATTCTTTACCATTTGCAATCACAAAATAGTCTAACATCTTCATTTTTTCAACATACTTTGCTATTACCCTCGAAAACTAAAACTTTTGAAATAGGAAAAGACCCTTTAATCATTATCTTTACCATTTGCAATCATAAAATAGTCTAATATCTTCATTTTTTCAACACACGTAGCTATTACCCTCGAAAACTAAAACTTTTGAAATAGGAAAAGAGCCTTTAATCATATTCTTTACCATTTGCAATCATAAAATAGTCTAATATCTTCATTTTTTCAACATACGTAGCTATTACCCTCGAAAACTAAAACTCTTGACATAGGAAAAGAGCCTTTAGTCACATTCTTTAACATTTGCAATCATATAATAGTCTAATATCTTCATTTTTTCAACATACGTAGCTATTACCCTCGAAAAATAAGACTTTTGAAATAGAAAAAGAGCCTTTAATCACATTCTTTACCATTTGCAGTCATAAAATAGTCTAATATCTTCATTTTTTCAACATACGTAGCTATTACGCTCGAAAACTAAAATTTTTGACATAGGAAAAGAGCCTTTAATCACATTCTTTACCATGTGCAATCATAAAATTCTCTAATATCTTCATTTTTTCCACAGACAAAGCTATTACCCTCGAAAACTAAAACTTTTGATATAGGAAAAGAGCCTTTAATCACATTCTTTACCATGTGCAATCATAAAATAGTCTAATATCTTCATTTTTTCAACATACGTAGCTATTACCCACGAAAACTAAAACTTTTGACTTAGGAAAAGAGCCTTTAATCACATTCTTTACCATGTGCAATCATAAAATAGTCTAATATCTTCATTTTTTCCACAGACAAAGCTATTACCCTCGAAAACTAAAACTTTTGAAATAGAAAAAGAGCCTTTAATCACATTCTTTACCATTTGCAATCATAAAATAGTCTAATATCTTCATTTTTTCAACATACGTATAGCTATTACCCTCGAAAACCAAAACTTCTGAAATAGCAAAAGAGCCTTTAATCACATTCTTTACCATGTGCAATCATAAAATTGTCTAATATCTTCATTTATTCAACATACGTAGCTATTACCCTCGAAAACTAAAACTTTTGAAATAGGAAAAGACCTTTTAATCACATTCTTTACCATTTCCAATCATAAAATAGTCTAATATCTTCATTTTTTCAACATACGTAGCTATTACCCTCGAAAACTAAAACTTTTGAAATAGGAAAAGAGCCTTTAATCACATTCTTTACCATTTGCAATCATAAAATAGTCTAATATCTTAATTTTTTCAACATACGTAGCTATTACCCTCGAAAACTAAAACTTTTGACATAGGAAAAGAGCCTTTAATCACATTCTTTACCATTTGCAATCATAAAATAGTCTAATATCTTCATTTTTTCAACATACGTAGCTATTACCCTCGAAAACTAAGACTTTTGACATAGGAAAAGAGCCTTTAATCACATTCTTTACCATTTGCAGTCATAAAATAGTCTAATATCTTCATTTTTTCAAGATACGTAGCTATTACGCTCGAAAACTAAAATTTTTGACATAGGAAAAGAGCCTTTAATCACATTCTTTACCATGTGCAATCATAAAATTCTCTAATATCTTCATTTTTTCCACAGACAAAGCTATTACCCTCGAAAACTAAAACTTTTGATATAGGAAAAGAGCCTTTAATCACATTCTTTACCATGTGCAATCATAAAATAGTCTAATATCTTCATTTTTTCAACATACGTAGCTATTACCCTCGAAAACTAAAACTTTTGACTTAGGAAAAGAGCCTTTAATCACATTCTTTACCATGTGCAATCATAAAATAGTCTAATATCTTCATTTTTTCCACAGACCTAGCTATTACCCTCGAAAACTAAAACTTTTGAAATAGAAAAAGAGCCTTTAATCACATTCTTTACCATGTGCAATAATAAAATTGTCTAATATCTTCATTTTTTCCACAGACAAAGCTATTACCCTCGAAAACTAAAACTTTTGAAATAGAAAAAGAGCCTTTAATCACATTCTTTACCATTTGCAATCATAAAATAGTCTAATATCTTCATTTTTTCAACATACGTAGCTATTACCCTCGAAAACCAAAACTTCTGAAATAGCAAAAGAGCCTTTAATCACATTCTTTACCATGTGCAATCATAAAATTGTCTAATATCTTCATTTATTCAACATACGTAGCTATTACCCTCGAAAACTAAAACTTTTGACATAGGAAAAGAGCCTTTAATCACATTCTTTACCATTTGTAATCATAAAATAGTCTAATATCTTCATTTTTTCAACATACGTAGCTATTACCCTCGAAAACTAAAACTTTTGAAATAGGAAAAGAGCCTTTAATCACATTCTTTACCATTTGCAATCATAAAATAGTCTAATATCTTCATTTTTTCAACTTACGTAGCTATTACCCTTGAAAACTAAAACTTTTGACATAGGAAAAGAGCCTTTAAACACATTCTTTACCATTTGCAATCATAAAATAGTGTAATATCTTCATTTTTTCAACTTACGTAGCTATTACCCTCGAAAACTAAAACTTTTGAAATAGGAAAAGAGCCTTTAATCACATCCTTTAACATTTGCAATCATAAAATAGTCTAATATCTTCATTTTTTCAACATACGTAGCTATTACCCTCGAAAACTAAAACTTTTAAAATAGGAAAAGAGCCTTTAATCACATTCTTTACAATTTGCAATCATAAAATAGTCTAATATCTTCATTTTTTAAACATACTTAGCTATTACCCTCGAAAACTAAAACTTTTGACATAGGAAAAGAGCCTTTAATCACATTCTTTACCATTTGCAATCATAAAATAGTCTAATATCTTCATTTTTTTAACATACGTAGCTATTACCCTCGAAAACTAAAACTTTTGAAATAGAAAAAGAGCCTTTAATCACATTCTTTACCATGTGCAATCATAAAATAGTCTAATATCTTCATTTTTTCAACATACGTAGCTATTACCCTCGAAAACTAAAACTTTTGACATAGGAAAAGAGCCTTTAATCACATTTGTGCAATCATAAAATTGTCTAATATCTTCATTTTTTCAACATACGTAGCTATTACCCTCGAAAAGTAAAACTTTTGAAATAGGAAAAGACCTTTTAATCACATTCTTTACCATTTCCAATCATAAAATAGTCTAATATCTTCATTTTTTCAACATACGTAGCTATTACCCTCGAAAACTAAAACTTTTGAAATAGGAAAAGAGCCTTTAATCACATTCTTTACCATTTGCAATCATAAAATAGTCTAATATCTTAATTTTTTCAACATACGTAGCTATTACCCTCGAAAACTAAAACTTTTGACATAGGAAAAGAGCCTTTAATCACATTCTTTACCATTTGCAATCATAAAATAGTCTAATATCTTCATTTTTTCAACATACGTAGCTATTACCCTCGAAAAATAAGACTTTTGACATAGGAAAAGAGCCTTTAATCACATTCTTTACCATTTGCAATCATAAAATAGTCTAATATCTTCATTTTTTCAACATACATAGCTATTACCCTCGAAAACTAAAACTTTTGACACAGGAAAAGAGCCTTTAATCACATTCTTTACCATGTGCAATCATAAAATTGTCTAATATCTTCATTTTTTCCACAAACAAAGCTATTACCCTTGAAAACTAAAACTTTTGAAATAGGAAAAGAGCCTTTAATCACATTCTTTACCATTTGCAATCATAAAATAGTCTAATATCTTCATTTTTCAACATACGTAGCTATTACCCTCGAAAAATAAAACTTTTGACATAGAAAAAAAGAGCCTTTAATCATATTCTTTACCATGAGCAATCATAAAATTGTCTAATATCTTCATTTTTTCAACAGACAAAGCTATTACCCTTGAAAACTAAAACTTTTGAAATAGGAAAAGAGCCTTTAATTACATTCTTTACCATTTGCAATCATAAAATAGTCTAATATCTTCATTTTTTCAACATACGTAGCTATTACCCTCGAAAACTAAAACTTTTGACATAGGAAAAGAGCCTTTAATCATATTCTTTACCATCTGCAATCATAAAATAGTCTAATATCTTCATTTTTTCAACATACGTAGCTATTACCCTCGAAAACTAAAACTTTTGACATAGGAAAAGAGCCTTTAATCACATTCTTTACCATTTGCAATCATAAAATAGTCTAAAATCTTCATTTTTCAACATACGTAGCTATTACCCTCGAAAAATAAAACTTTTGACATAAGAAAAGAGCCTTTAATCACATTCTTTACCATTTGCAATCATAAAATAGTCTAATATCTTCATTTTTTCAACATAGGTAGATATTACCCTCGAAAACTAAAACTTTTGACATAAGAAAAGAGCCTTTAATCACATTCTTTACCATGTGCAATCATAAAATAGTCTAATATCTTCATTTTATCAACATACGTAGCTATTACCCTCAAAAACTAAAACTTTTGAAATAGGAAAAGAGCCTTTAATCACATTCTTTACCATTTACAATCATAAAATAGTCTAATATCTTCATTTTTTCAACATACGTAGCTATTACCCTCGAAAACTAAAACTTTTGACATAGGAAAAGAGCCTTTAATCACATTCTTTACCATTTGCAATCATAAAATAGTCTAATATCTTCATTTTTTCAACATACGTAGCTATTAACCTCGAAAACTAAAACTTTTGACATAGGAAAAGACCCTTTAATCACATTCTTTACCATTTGCAATCATAAAATAGTCTAATATCTTCATTTTTCCAACATACGTAGCTATTACCCTCGAAAACAAAAACTTTTGAAATAGGAAGAGAACCTTTAATCACATTCTTTACCATTTGCAATCATAAAATAGTCTAATATATTAATTTTTTCAACATACGTAGCTATTACCCTCGAAAACTAAAACTTTTGACATAGGAAAAGAGCCTTTAATCACATTCTTTACCATTTGCAATCATAAAATAGTCTAATATCTTCATTTTTTCAACATACGTAGCTATTACCCTCGAAAACTAAAACTTTTTACATAGGAAAAGAGCCTTTAATCACATTCTTTACCATTTGCAATCATAAAATTGTCTAATATCTTCATTTTTTCAACATACGTAGCTATTACCCTTGAAAACTAAAACTTTTGAAATAGGAAAAGAGCCTTTAATCACATTCTTTACCATGTGCAATCATAAAATAGTCTAATATCTTCATTTTTTCAACATACGTAGCTATTACCCTCGAAAACTAAAACTTTTGAAATAGGAAAAGAGCCTTTAATCACATTCTTTACCATGTGCAATCATAAAATAGTCTAATATCTTTATTTTTTCAACATACGTAGCTATTACCCTCGAAAACTAAATTTTGTGACATAGGAAAAGACCCTTTAATCACATTCTTTACCATTTGCAATCATAAAATAGTCTAATATCTTCATTTTTTCAACATACGTAGCTATTACCCTCGAAAACTAAAACTTTTAAAATAGGAAAAGAGCCTTTAATCACATTCTTTACAATTTGCAATCATAACATAGTCTAATATCTTCATTTTTTTAAACATACTTAGCTATTACCCTCGAAAACTAAAACTTTTGACATAGGAAAAGAGCCTTTAATCACATTCTTTACCATTTGCAATCATAAAATAGTCTAATATCTTCATTTTTTTAACATACGTAGCTATTACCCTCGAAAACTAAAACTTTTGAAATAGAAAAAGAGCCTTTAATCACATTCTTTACTATTTGCATTCATAAAATACTGTAATATCTTCATTTTTTCAACATACCTAGCTGTTACCCTCAAAAACTAGAACTTTTGACATAGGAAAAGAGCCTTTAATGAAATTCTTTACCATTTGCAATCATAAAATAGTCTAATATCTTCATTTTTTCAACATACGTAGCTATTACCCTCGAAAACTAAAACTTTTGACATAGGAAAAGAGTCTTTAATCACATTCTTTACCATTTGCAATCATAAAATAGTCTAATATCTTCATTTGTTCAACATAGGTAGCTATTACCCTCGAAAAATAAAACTTTTGACATAGGAAAAGAGTCTTTAATCACATTCTTTACCATTTACAATCATAAAATAGTCTAATATCTTCATTTTTTCAACATAGGTAGCTATTACCCTCGAAAACTAAAACTTTTGACATAGGAAAAGAGCCTTTAATTACATTCTTTACCATGTG
>NW_027066150.1:0-19478 GCF_032884065.1 Artemia franciscana
TTAATCACATTCTTTACCATGTGCAATCATAAAATAGTCTAATATCTTCATTTTTCCAACATACGTAGCTATTACCCTCGAAAACTTAAACTTTTGAAATAGGAAAAGAGCCTTTAATCACATTCTTTACCATGTGCAATCATAAAATAGTCTATTATCTTCATTTTTTCAACATACGTAGCTATTACCCTCGAAAACTAAAACTTTTGACATAGGAAAAGAGCCTTTAATCACATTCGTTACCATTTGCAATTATAAAATAGTCTAATATCTTCATTTTTTCAACATACGTAGCTATTACCCTCGAAAACTAAGACTTTTGACATAGGAAAAGAGCTTTTAATCACATTCTTTACCATGTGCAATCATAAAATAGTATAATATCTTCATTTTTCCAACATACGTAGCTATTACCCTCGAAAACAAAAACTTTTGAAATAGGAAAAGAGCCTTTAATCACATTCTTTACCATTTGCAATCATAAAATAGTCTAATATCTTCATTTTTTCAACATACGTAGCTATTACCCTCGAAAACTAAAACTTTTGAAAAAGGAAAAGAGCCTTTAAGCACTTTCTTTACCATGTGCAATCATAAAATAGTCTAATTTCTTCATTTTTCCAACATACATAGCTATTACCCTCGAAAACGAAAACTTTTGCCATAGGAAAAGAGCCTTTAAGCACATTCTTTACCATGTGCAATCATAAAATAGTCTAATATCTTCATTTTTTCAACATACGCAGCTATTACCCTCGAAAACTAAAACTTTTGACATAGGAAAAGAGCCTTGAATCACATTCTTTACCATTTGCAATCATAAAATAGTCTAATATCTTAATTTTTTCAACATACGTAGCTATTACCCTCGAAAACTAAAACTTTTGACATAGGAAAAGAGCCTTTAATCACATTCTCTACCATGTGCAATCATAAAATAGTCTAATATCTTCATTTTTCCAACATACGTAGCTATTACCCTCGAAAACGAAAACTTTTGCCATAGGAAAAGAGCCTTTAAGCACATTCTTTACCATGTGCAATCATAAAATAGTCTAATATCTTCATTTTTCAACATACGTAGCTATTACCCTCGAAAACTAAAACTTTTGAAATAGGAAAAGAGCCTTTAAGCACTTTCTTTACCATGTGCAATCATAAAATAGTCTAATATCTTCATTTTTCCAACATACGTAGCTATTACCCTCGAAAACTAAAACTTTTGACATAGGAAAAGAGCCTTTAATCACATTCTTTACCATGTGCAATCATAAAATAGTCTAATATCTTCATTTTTTCAACATACGTAGCTATTACACTCGAAAACTAAAACTTTTGCCATAGGAAAAGAGCCTTTAATCACATTCTTTACAATGTGCAATTATAAAATAGTCTAATATCTTCATTTTTCCAACATACGTAGCTATTACCCTCGAAAACTAAAACTTTTGACATAGGAAAAGAGCCTTTAATCACATTCTTTACCATTTGCAATCATAAAATAGTCTAATATCTTCATTTTTTCCAACATACGTAGCTATTACCCTCGAAAACGAAAACTTTTGAAATAGGAAAAGAGCCTTTAATCACATTCTTTACCATTTGCAATCAGAAAATAGTCTAATATCTTCATTTTTTCAACATACGTAGCTATTACCCTCGAAAACTAAAACTTTTGAAATAGGAAAAGAGCCTTTAAGCACTTTCTTTACCATGTGCAATCATAAAATAGTCTAATATCTTCATTTTTTCCAACATACGTAGCTATTACCCTCGAAAACTAAAACTTTTGAAATAGGAAAAGAGCCTTTAATCACATTCTTTATCATGTGCAATCATAAAATAGTCTAATATCTTCATTTTTTCAACATACGTAGCTATTACCCTCGAAAACTAAAACTTTTGACATAGGAAAAGAGCCTTTAATCACATTCGTTACCATTTGCAATTATAAAATAGTCTAATATCTTCATTTTTTCAACATACGTAGCTATTACCCTGGAAAACTAAAACTTTTGACATAGGAAAAGAGCCTTTAATCACATTCTTTACCATTTGCAATCATAAAATAGTCTAATATCTTCCTTTTTTCAACATACGTAGCTATTACCCTCGAAAACTAAAACTTTTGACATAGGAAAAGAGCCTTTAATCACATTCTTTACCATTTGCAATCATAAAATAGTCTAATATCTTCATTTTTTCAACATACGTAGCTATTACCCTCGAAAACTAAAACTTTTGACATAGGAAAAGAGCCTTTAATCACATTCTTTACCATGTGCAATCATAAAATAGTCTAATATCTTCATTTTTCCAACATACGTAGCTATTACCCTCGAAAACGAAAACTTTTGAAATAGGAAAAGAGCCTTTAATCACATTCTTTACCATTTGCAATCATATAATAGTCTAATATCTTCATTTTTTCAACATACGTAGCTATTACCCTCGAAAACTAAAACTTTTGAAATAGGAAAAGAGCCTTTAATCACATTCTTTACCATTTGCAATCATAAAATAGTCTAATATCTTCATTTTTCCAACATACGTAGCTATTACCCTCGAAAACTAAAACTTTTGACATAGGAAAAGAGCCTTTAATCACATTCTTTACCATGTGCAATCATAAAATAGTCTAATATCTTCATTTTTCCAACATACGTAGCTATTACCCTCGAAAACGAAAACTTTTGCCATAGGAAAAGAGCCTTTAAGCACATTCTTTACCATGTGCAATCATAAAATAGTCTAATATCTTCATTTTTTCAACATACGTGGCTATTACCCTCGAAAACTAAAACTTTTGACATAGGAAAAGAGCCTTTAATCACATTCTTTACCATTTGCAATCATAAAATAGTCTAATATCTTCATTTTTTCAACATACGTAGCTATTACCCTCGAAAACTAAAACTTTTGACATAGGAAAAGAGCCTTTAATCACATTCTTTACCATTTGCAATCATAAAATAGTCTAATATCTTCATTTTTTCAACATACGTAGCTATTACCCTCGAAAACTAAAACTTTTGAAATAGGAAAAGAGCCTTTAAGCACTTTCTTTACCATGTGCAATCATGAAATAGTCTAATATCTTCATTTTCCAACATACGTAGCTATTACCCTCAAAAACTAAAACTTTTGACATAGGAAAAGAGCCTTTAATCACATTCTTTACCATGTGCAATCATAAAATAGTCTAATATCTTCATTTTTTCAACATACGTAGCTATTACCCTCGAAAACTAAAACTTTTGCCACAGGAAAAGAGCCTTTAATCACATTCTTTACCATGTGCAATTATAAAATAGTCTAATATCTTCATTTTTCCAACATACGTAGCTATTACCCTCGAAAACTAAAACTTTTGACATAGGAAAAGAGCCTTTAATCACATTCTTTACCATTTGCAATCATAAAATAGTCTAATATCTTCATTTTTCCAACATACGTAGCTATTACCCTCGAAAACGAAAACTTTTGAAATAGGAAAAGAGCCTTTAATCACATTCTTTACCATTTGCAATCATAAAATAGTCTAATATCTTCATTTTTTCAACATACGTAGCTATTACCCTCGAAAACTAAAACTTTTGAAATAGGAAAAGAGCCTTTAAGCACTTTCTTTACCATGTGCAATCATAAAATAGTCTAATATCTTCATTTTTCCAACATACGTAGCTATTACCCTCGAAAACTAAAACTTTTGACATAGGAAAAGAGCCTTTAATCACATTCGTTACCATTTGCAATTATAAAATAGTCTAATATCTTCATTTTTTCAACATACGTAGCTATTACCCTCGAAAACTAAAACTTTTGAAATAGGAAAAGAGCCTTTAAGCACTTTCTTTACCATGTGCAATCATAAAATAGTCTAATATCTTCATTTTTTCAACATACGTAGCTATTACCCTCGAAAACTAAAACTTTTGACATAGGAAAAGAGCCTTTAATCACATTCTTTACCATGTGCAATCATAAAATAGTCTAATATCTTCATTTTTTCAACATACGTAGCTATTACCCTCGAAAACTAAAATTTTTGACATAGGAAAAGAGCCTTTAATCACATTCTTTACCATGTGCAATCATAAAATAGTCTAATATCTTCATTTTTCCAACATACGTAGCTATTACCCTCGAAAACTAAAACTTTTGACATAGGAAAAGAGCCTTTAATCACATTCTTTACCATGTGCAATCATAAAATAGTCTAATATCTTCATTTTTCCAACATACGTAGCTATTACCCTCGAAAACTAAAACTTTTGACATAGGAAAAGAGCCTTTAATCACATTCGTTACCATTTGCAATTATAAAATAGTCTAATATCTTCATTTTTTCAACATACGTAGCTATTACCCTCGAAAACTAAAACTTTTGACATAGGAAAAGAGCCTTTAATCACATTCGTTACCATTTGCAATTATAAAATAGTCTAATATCTTCATTTTTTCAACATACGTAGCTATTACCCTCGAAAACTAAAACTTTTGACATAGGAAAACAGCCTTTAAGCCGTTAGATGGTAATTGACATAGGAAAAGAGCCTTTAATCACATTCTTTACCATTTGCAATCATAAAATAGTCTAATATCTTTTAATAAAAAATGAAGTAATAGCTACGTATGTTGAAAAAATGAAGATATTACTATTTTATGACTATTTTATGATTGCAAATGGTAAAGAATGTGATTAAAGGTTCTTTTCCTATGTCAAAAGTTTTAGTTTTCGAGGGTAATAGCTACGTATGTTGGAAAAATGAAGATATTAGACTATTTTATAATTGCAAATGTTAACGAATGTGATTAAAGGCTCTTTTCCTATGTCAAAAGTTTTAGTTTTCGAGGTTAATAGCTACGTATGTTGAAAAAATGAAGATATTAGACTATTTTATGATTGCACATGGTAAAGAATGTGATTAAAGGCTCTTTTCCTATGTCAAAAGTTTTAGTTTTCGAGGGTAATAGCTACGTATGTTGGAAAAATGAAGATATTAGACTATTTTATGATTGAAAATGGTAAAGAAAGTGCTTAAAGGCTCTTTTCCTATTTCAAAAGTTTTAGTTTTCGAGGGTAATAGCTACGTATTTTGAAAAAATGAAGATATTAGACTATTTTATGATTGCAAATGGTAAAGAATGTGATTAAAGGCTCTTTTCCTCTGTCAAAAGTTTTAGTTTTCGAGGGTAATAGCTACGTATGTTGGAAAAATGATGATATTAGACTATTTTATGATTGCACATGGTAAAGAAAGTGCTTAAAGGCTCTTTTCCTATTTCAAAAGTTTTAGTTTTCGAGGGTAATAGCTACGTATGTTGAAAAAATGAAGATATTAGACTATTTTATGATTGTAAATGGTAAAGAATGTGATTAAAGGCTCTTTTCCTATTTCAAAAGTTTTTGTTTTCGAGGGTAATAGCTACGTATGTTGGAAAAATGAAGATATTAGACTATTTTATGATTGCACATGGTAAAGAATGTGATTAAAGGCTCTTTTCCTATTTCAAAAGTTTTCGTTTTCGAGGGTAATAGCTACGTATGTTGGAAAAATGAAGATATTAAACTATTTTATGATTGCACATGGTAAAGAATGTGATTAAAGGCTCTTTTCCTATGTCAAAATTTTAGTTTTCGAGGGTAATAGCTACGTATGTTGAAAAAATGAAGATATTAGACGATTTTATGATTGCACATGGTAAAGAATGTGATTAAAGGCTCTTTTCCTATGTCAAAAGTTTTAGTTTTCGACGGTAATAGCTACGTATGTTGAAAAAATGAAGATATTAGACTATTTTATGATTGCAAATGGTAAAGAATGTGATTAAAGGCTCTTTTCCTATGTCAAAAGTTTTAGTTTTCGAGGGTAATAGCTACGAATGTTGAAAAAATGAAGATATTAGACTATTTTATAATTGCAAATGGTAACGAATGTGATTAAAGGCTCTTTTCCTATGTCAAAAGTTTTAGTTTTCGAGGGTAATAGCTACGTATGTTGGAAAAATGAAGATATTAGACTATTTTATGATTGCACATGGTAAAGAATGTGATTAAAGGCTCTTTTCCTATGTCAAAAGTTTTAGTTTTCGAGGGAAATAGCTACGTATGTTGGAAAAATGAAGATATTAGACTATTTTATGATTGCACAAGGTAAAGAAAGTGCTTAAATGCTCTTTTCCTATGTCAAAATTTTTAGTTTTCGAGGGTAATAGCTACGTATGTTGGAAAAATGAAGATATTAGACTATTTTATGATTGCAAATGGTAAAGAATGTGATTAAAGGCTCTTTTCCTATGTCAAAAGTTTTAGTTTTCGATGGTAATAGCTACGTATGTTGAAAAAATGAAGATATTAGACTATTTTATAATTGCACATGCTAAAGAATGTGATTAAAGGCTCTTTTCCTATGTCAAAAGTTTTAGTTTTCGAGGGTAATAGCTACGTATGTTGGAAAAATGAAGATATTAGACTATTTTATGATTGCACATGGTAAAGAAAGTGCTTAAAGGCTCTTTTCCTATTTCAAAAGTTTTAGTTTTCGAGAGTAATAGCTACGTATGTTGAAAAAATGAAGATATTAGACTATTTTATGATTGCAAATGGTAAAGAATGTGATTAAAGGCTTTTTCCTATGTCAAAAGTTTTAGTTTTCGAGGGTAATAGCTACGTATGTTGGAAAAATGAAGATATTAGACTATTTTATGATTGCACATGGTAAAGAATGTGATTAAAGGCTCTTTTCCTATGTCTAAAGTTTTAGTTTTCGAGGGTAATAGCTACGTATGTTGAAAAAATAAAGATATTAGACTATTTTATAATTGCACATGGTAAAGAATGTGCTTAAAGGCTCTTTTCCTATGTCAAAGGTTTTAGTTTTCGAGGGTAATAGCTACGTATGTTGAAAAAATGAAGATATTAGACTATTTTATAATTGCAAATGGTAACGAATGTGATTAAAGGCTCTTTTCCTATGTCCAAAGTTTTAGTTTTCGAGGGTAATAGCTACGTTTGTTGAAAAAATGAAGATATTAGACTATTTTATGATTGCAAATGGTAAAGAATGTGATTAAAGGCTCTTTTCCTATGTCAAAAGTTTTAGTTTTCGAGAGTAATAGCTACGTATGTTGAAAAAATGAAGATATTAGACTATTTTATAATTGCAAATGGTAACGAATGTGATTAAAGGCTCTTTTCCTATGTCAAAAGTTTTAGTTTTCGAGGGTAATAGCTACGTATGTTGGAAAAATGAAGATATTAGACTATTTTATGATTGCACATGGTAAAGAAAGTGCTTAAAGGCCCTTTTCCTATTTCAAAAGTTTTAGTTTTCGAGGGTAATAGCTACGTATGTTGAAAAAATGAAGATATTAGACTATTTTATGATTGCACATGGTAAAGAATGTGATTAAAGGCTCTTTTCCTATGTCAAAAGTTTTAGTTTTCGAGGGTAATAGCTACGTATGTTGGAAAAATGAAGATATTAGACTATTTTATGATTGCACATGGTAAAGAAAGTGCTTAAAGGCTCTTTTCCTATGTCAAAATTTTTAGTTTTCGAGGGTAATAGCTACGTATGTTGGAAAAATGAGGATATTAGACTATTTTATGATTGCAAATGGTAAAGAATGTGATTAAAGGCTCTTTTCCTATGTCAAAAGTTTTAGTTTTCGAGGGTAATAGCTACGTATGTTGAAAAAATGAAGGTATTAGACTATTTTATAATTGCACATGATAAAGAATGTGATTAAAGGCTCTTTTCCTATGTCAAAAGTTTTAGTTTTCGAGGGTAATAGCTACGTATGTTGGAAAAATGAAGATATTAGACTATTTTATGATTGCACATGGTAAAGAAAGTGCTTAAAGGCTCTTTTCCTATTTCAAAAGTTTTAGTTTTCGAGAGTAATAGCTACGTATGTTGAAAAAATGAAGAGACTATTTTATGATTGCAAATGGTAAAGAATGTGATTAAAGGCTTTTTCCTATGTCAAAAGTTTTAGTTTTCGAGGGTAATAGCTACGTATGTTGGAAAAATGAAGATATTAGACTATTTTATGATTGCACATGGTAAAGAATGTGATTAAAGGCTCTTTTCCTATGTCTAAAGTTTTAGTTTTCGAGGGTAATAGCTATGTATGTTGAAAAAATGAAGATATTAGACTATTGTATAATTGCACATGGTAAAGAATTTGCTTAAAGGCTCTTTTCCTATGTCAAAAGTTTTAGTTTTCGAGGGTAATAGCTACGTATGTTGAAAAAATGAAGATATTAGACTATTTTATAATTGCAAATGGTAACGAATGTGATTAAAGGCTCTTTTCCTATGTCCAAAGTTTTAGTTTTCGAGGGTAATGGCTACTTATGTTGAAAAAATGAAGATATTAGACTATTTTATGATTGCAAATGGTAAAGAATGTGATTAAAGGCTCTTTTCCTATGTCAAAAGTTTTAGTTTTCGAGGGTAATAGCTACGTATGTTGGAAAAATGAAGATATTAGACTATTTTATGATTGCAAATGGTAAAGAAAGTGCTTAAAGGCTCTTTTCCTATTTCAAAAGTTTTAGTTTTCGAGGGTAATAGCTACGTATGTTGAAAAAATGAAGATATTAGACTATTTTATGATTGCAAATGGTAAAGAATGTGATTAAAGGCTCTTTTCCTATTTCAAAAGTTTTAGTTTTCGAGGGTAATAGCTACGTATGTTGAAAAAATGAAGATATTAGACTATTTTATGATTGCAAATGGTAAAGAATGTGATTAAAGGCTCTTTTCCTATGTCAAAAGTTTTAGTTTTCGAGGGTAATAGCTACGTATGTTGGAAAAATGAAGATATTAGACTATTTTATGATCGCAAATGGCAAAGAATGTGATTAAGGCTCTTTACCTATTTCAAAAGTTTTCGTTTTCGAGGGTAATAGCTACGTATGTTAGAAAAATGAAGATATTAGACTATTTTATGATTGCACATGGTAAAGAAAGTGCTTAAAGGCTCTTTTCCTATTTCAAAAGTTTTAGTTTTCGAGGGTAATAGCTACGTATGTTGAAAAAATGAAGATATTAGACTATTTTATGATTGCACATGGTAAAGAATGTGATTAAAGGCTCTTTTCCTATGTCAAAAGTTTTAGTTTTCGAGGGTAATAGCTACGTATGTTGGAAAAATGAAGATATTAGACTATTTTATGATTGCACATGGTAAAGAAAGTGCTTAAAGGCTCTTTTCCTATTTCAAAAGTTTTAGTTTTCGAGGGTAATAGCTACGTATGTTGAAAAAATGAAGATATTAGACTATTTTATGATTGCACATGGTAAAGAATGTGATTAAAGGCTCTTTTCATATGTCAAAAGTTTTAGTTTTCGAGGGTAATAGTTACGTATGTTGGAAAAATGAAGATATTAGACTATTTTATAATTGCATATGGTAAAGAAAGTGCTTAAAGGCTCTTTTCCTATTTCAAAAGTTTTAGTTTTCGAGGGTAATAGCTACGTATGTTGGAAAAATGAAGATATTAGACTATTTTATGATTGCACATGGTAAAGAAAGTGCTTAAAAGCTCTTTTCCTATTTCAAAAGTTTTAGTTTTCGAGGGTAATAGCTACGTATGTTGAAAAAAAGAAGATATTAGACTATTTTATTTTTGCAAATGGTAAAGAATGTGATTAAAGGCACTTTCCTATTTCAAAAGTTTTCTTTTTCGAGGGTAATAGCTACGTATGTTGGAAAAATGAAGATATTAGACTATTTTATAATTGCAAATGGTAACGAATGTGCTTAAAGGCTCTTTTCCTATTTCAAAAGTTTTAGTTTTCGAGGGTAATAGCTACGTATGTTGAAAAAATGAAGATATGAGACTATTTTATGATTGCAAATGTTAAAGAATGTGATTAAAGGCTCTTTTCCTATGGCAAAAGTTTTAGTTTTCGAGGGTACTAGCTACGTATGTTGGAAAAATGAAGATATTAGACTATTTTATGATTGCACATGGTAACGAATGTGATTAAAGGCTCTTTTCCTATGTCAAAAGTTTTAGTTTTCGAGGGTAATAGCTACGTATGTTGAAAAAATGAAGATATTAGACTATTTTATGATTGCACATGATAAAGAATGTGCTTAAAGGCTCTTTTCCTATGGCAAAAGTTTTAGTTTTCGGGGGTAATAGCTACGTATGTTGGAAAAATGAAGATATTAGACTATTTTATGATTGCACATGGTAAAGAATGTGATTAAAGGCTCTTTTCCTATGTCAAAAGTTTTAGTTTTCGAGGGTAATAGCTACGTATGTTGAAAAAATGAAGATATTAGACTATTTTATAATTGCAAATGGTAACGAATGTGATTAAAGGCTCTTTTCCTATGTCAAAAGTTTTAGTTTTCGAGGGTAATAGCTACGTATGTTGAAAAAATGAAGATATTAGACTATTTTATGATTGCACATGGTAAAGAATGTGATTAAAGGCTCTTTTCCTATTTCAAAAGTTTAAGTTTTCGAGGGTAATAGCTACGTATGTTGGAAAAATGAAGATTATTTTATGATTGCACATGGTAAAGAATGTGATTAAAGGCTCTTTTCTTATGTCAAAAGTTTTAGTTTTCGAGGGTAATAGCTACGTATGTTGGAAAAATGAAGATATTAGACTATTTTATGATTGCACATGGTAAAGAAAGTGCTTAAAGGCTCTTTTCCTATTTCAAAAGTTTTAGTTTTCGAGGGTAATAGCTACGTATGTTGAAAAAATGAAGATATTAGACTATTTTATGATTGCAAATGGTAAAGAATGTGATTAAAGGCTCTTTTCCTATTTCAAAAGTTTTCGTTTTCGAGGGTAATAGCTACGTATGTTGGAAAAATGAAGATATTAGACTATTTTATGATTACAAATGGTAAAGAATGTGATTAAAGGCTCTTTTCCTATGTCAAAAGTTTTAGTTTTCGAGGGTAATAGCTACGTATGTTGAAAAAATGAAGATATTAGACTATTTTATGATTGCAAATGGTAAAGAATGTGATTAAAGGCTCTTTTCCTATGTCAAAAGTTTTAGTTTTCGAGGGTAATAGCTACGTATGTTGGAAAAATGAAGATATTAGACTATTTTATGATCGCAAATGGCAAAGAATGTGATTAAGGCTCTTTTCCTATTTCAAAAGTTTTCGTTTTCGAGGGTAATAGCTACGTATGTTAGAAAAATGAAGATATTAGACTATTTTATGATTGCACATGGTAAAGAAAGTGCTTAAAGGCTCTTTTCCTATTTCAAAAGTTTTAGTTTTCGAGGGTAATAGCTACGTATGTTGAAAAAATGAAGATATTAGACTATTTTATGATTGCACATGGTAAAGAATGTGATTAAAGGCTCTTTTCCTATGTCAAAAGTTTTAGTTTTCGAGGGTAATAGCTACGTATGTTGAAAAAAAGAAGATATTAGACTATTTTATTTTTGCAAATGGTAAAGAATGTGATTAAAGGCACTTTCCTATTTCAAAAGTTTTCTTTTTCGAGGGTAATAGCTACGTATGTTGGAAAAATGAAGATATTAGACTATTTTATAATTGCAAATGGTAACGAATGTGCTTAAAGGCTCTTTTCCTATTTCAAAAGTTTTAGTTTTCGAGGGTAATAGCTACGTATGTTGAAAAAATGAAGATATGAGACTATTTTATGATTACAAATGTTAAAGAATGTGATTAAAGGCTCTTTTCCTATGGCAAAAGTTTTAGTTTTCGAGGGTACTAGCTACGTATGTTGGAAAAATGAAGATATTAGACTATTTTATGATTGCACATAGTAACGAATGTGATTAAAGGCTCTTTTCCTATGTCAAAAGTTTTAGTTTTCGAGGGTAATAGCTAAGTATGTTGAAAAAATGAAGATATTAGACAATTTTATGATTGCACATGATAAAGAATGTGCTTAAAGGCTCTTTTCCTATGGCAAAAGTTTTAGTTTTCGAGGGTAATAGCTACGTATGTTGGAAAAATGAAGATATTAGACTATTTTATGATTGCACATGGTAAAGAATGTGATTAAAGGCTCTTTTCCTATGTCAAAAGTTTTAGTTTTCGAGGGTAATAACTACGTATGTTGAAAAAATGAAGATATTAGACTATTTTATAATTGCAAATGGTAACGAATGTGATTAAAGGCTCTTTTCCTATGTCAAAAGTTTTAGTTTTCGAGGGTAATAGCTACGTATGTTGAAAAAATGAAGATATTAGACTATTTTATGATTGCACATGGTAAAGAATGTGATTAAAGGCTCTTTTCCTATTTCAAAAGTTTAAGTTTTCGAGGGTAATAGCTACGTATGTTGGAAAAATGAAGATTATTTTATGATTGCACATGGTAAAGAATGTGATTAAAGGCTCTTTTCTTATGTCAAAAGTTTTAGTTTTCGAGGGTAATAGCTACGTATGTTGGAAAAATGAAGATATTAGACTATTTTATGATTGCACATGGTAAAGAAAGTGCTTAAAGGCTCTTTTCCTATTTCAAAAGTTTTAGTTTTCGAGGGTAATAGCTACGTATGTTGAAAAAATGAAGATATTAGACTATTTTATGATTGCAAATGGTAAAGAATGTGATTAAAGGCTCTTTTCCTATGTCAAAAGTTTTAGTTTTCGAGGGTAATAGCTACGTATGTTGGAAAAATGAAGATATTAGACTATTTTATGATTGCACATGGTAAAGAAAGTGCTTAAAGGCTCTTTTCCTATTTCAAAAGTTTTAGTTTTAGAGGGTAATAGCTACGTATGTTGAAAAAATGAAGATATTAGACTATTTTATGATTGCAAATGGTAAAGAATGTGATTAAAGGCTCTTTTCCTATTTCAAAAGTTTTCGTTTTCGAGGGTAATAGCTACGTATGTTGGAAAAATGAAGATATTAGACTATTTTATGATTACAAATGGTAAAGAATGTGATTAAAGGCTCTTTTCCTATGTCAAAAGTTTTAGTTTTCGAGGGTAATAGCTACGTATGTTGAAAAATGAAGATATTAGACTATTTTATAATTGCAAATGGTAAAGAATGTGATTAAAGGCTCTTTTCCTATGTCAAAAGTTTTAGTTTTCGAGGGTAATAGCTACGTATGTTGAAAAAATGAAGATATTAGACTATTTTATGATTGCACATGGTAAAGAATGTGATTAAAGGCTCTTTTCCTATTTCAAAAGTTTAAGTTTTCGAGGGTAATAGCTACGTATGTTGGAAAAATGAAGATATTAGACTATTTTATGATTGCACATGGTAAAGAATGTGCTTAAAGGCTCTTTTCCTATTTCAAAAGTTTTCGTTTTCGAGGGTAATAGCTACGTATGTTGGAAAAATGAAGATATTAGACTATTTTATGATTGCACTTGGTAAAGAATGTGATTAAAGGCTCTTTTCCTATGTCAAAAGTTTTAGTTTTCGAGGGTAATAGCTACGTATGTTGGAAAAATGAAGATATTAGACTATTTTATGATTGCACATGGTAAAGAAAGTGCTTAAAGGCTCTTTTCCTATTTCAAAAGTTTTAGTTTTCGAGGGTAATAGCTACGTATGTTGAAAAAATGAAGATATTAGACTATTTTATGATTGCAAATGGTAAAGAATGTGATTAAAGGCTCTTTTCCTATTTCAAAAGTTTTCGTTTTCGAGGGTAATAGCTACGTATGTTGGAAAAATGAAGATATTAGACTATTTTATGATTGCACATGGTAAAGAATGTGATTAAAGGCTCTTTTCCTATGTCAAAAGTTTTAGTTTTCAAGGGTAATAGCTACGTATGTTGGAAAAATGAAGATATTAGACTATTTTATGATTGCACATGGTAAAGAATGTGATTAAAGGCTCTTTTCCTATGTCAAAAGTTTTAGTTTTCGAGGGTAATAGCTACGTATGTTGAAAAAATGAAGATATTAGACTATTTTATGATTGCAAATGGTAAAGAATGTGATTAAAGGCTCTTTTCCTATGTCAAAAGTTTTAGTTTTCGAGGGTAATAGCTACGTATGTTGGAAAAATGAAGATATTAGACTATTTTATGATTGCACATGGTAAAGAATGTGCTTAAAGGCTCTTTTCCTATTTCAAAAGTTTTAGTTTTCGAAGGTAATAGCTACGTATGTTGAAAAATGAAGATATTAGACTATTTTATGATTGCACATGGTAAAGAATGTGATTAAAGGCTCTTTTCCTATTTCAAAAGTTTTCGTTTTTGAGGGTAATAGCTACGTATGTTGGAAAAATGAAGATATTAGACTATTTTATGATTGCACATGGTAAAGATTGTGATTAAAGGCTCTTTTCCTATGTCAAAAGTTTTAGTTTTCGAGGGTAATAGCTACGTATGTTGAAAAAATGAAGATATTAGACTATTTTATGATTGCAAATGGTAAAGAATGTGATTAAAGGCTCTTTTCCTATGTCAAAAGTTTTAGTTTTTGAGGGTAATAGCTACGTATGTTGGAAAAATGAAGATATTAGACTATTTTATGATTGCACATGGTAAAGAAAGTGATTAAAGGCTCTTTTCCTATGTCAAAAGTTTAGTTTTCGAGGGTAATAGCTACGTATGTTGAAAAAATGAAGATATTAGACTATTTTATGATTGCAAATGGTAAAGAATGTGATTAAAGGCTCTTTTCCTATGTCAAAAGTTTTAGTTTTCGAGGGTAATAGCTACGTATGTTGGAAAAATGAAGATATTAGACTATTTTATGATTGCACATGGTAAAGAATGTGCTTAAAGGCTCTTTTCCTATTTCAAAAGTTTTTGTTTTCGAGGGTAATAGCTACGTATGTTGAAAAAATGAAGATATTAGACTATTTTATGATTGCAAATGGTAAAGAATGTGATTAAAGGCTCTTTTCCTATGTCAAAAGTTTTAGTTTTCGAGGGTAATAGCTACGTATGTTGGAAAAATGAAGATATTAGACTATTTTATGATTGCAAATGGTAAAGAATGTGATTAAAGGCTCTTTTCCTATGTCAAAAGTTTTAGTTTTCGAGGGTAATAGCTACGTATGTTGGAAAAAATGAAGATATTAGACTATTTTATGATTGCAAATGGTAAAGAATGTGATTAAAGGCTCTTTTCCTATGTCAAAAGTTTTAGTTTTCGAGGGTAATAGCTACGTATGTTGGAAAAATGAAGATATTAGACTATTTTATGATTGCACATGGTAAAGAAAGTGCTTAAAGGCTCTTTTCCTATTTCAAAAGTTTTAGTTTTCGAGGGTAATAGCTACGTATGTTGAAAAAATGAAGATATTAGACTATTTTATGATTGCAAATGGTAAAGAATGTGATTAAAGGCTCTTTTCCTATGTCAAAAGTTTTAGTTTTCGAGGGTAATAGCTACGTATGTTGGAAAAATGAAGATATTAGACTATTTTATGATTGCACATGGTAAAGAATGTGATTAAAGGCTCTTTTCCTATGTCAAAAGTTTTAGTTTTCGAGGGTAATAGCTACGTATGTTGAAAAAATGAAGATATTAGACTATTTTATGATTGCACATGGTAAAGAATGTGATTAAAGGCTCTTTTCCTATGTCAAAAGTTTTAGTTTTCGAGGGTAATAGCTACGTATGTTGGAAAAATGAAGATATTAGACTATTTTATGATTGCACATGGTAAAGAATGTGATTAAAGGCTCTTTTCCTATTTCAAAAGTTTTAGTTTTCGAGGGTAATAGCTACGTATGTTGGAAAAATGAAGATATTAGACTATTTTATGATTGCACATGGTAAAGAATGTGATTAAAGGCTCTTTTCCTATGTCAAAAGTTTTAGTTTTCGAGGGTAATAGCTACGTATGTTGAAAAAATGAAGATATTAGACTATTTTATGATTGCACATGGTAAAGAATGTGATTAAAGGCTCTTTTCCTATGGCAAAAGTTTTAGTTTTCGAGGGTAATAGCTACGTATGTTGGAAAAATGAAGATATTAGACTATTTTATGATTGCAAATGGTAAAGAATGTGATTAAAGGCTCTTTTCCTATGTCAAAAGTTTTAGTTTTCGAGGGTAATAGCTACGTATGTTGGAAAAATGAAGATATTAGACTATTTTATGATTGCACATGGTAAAGAATGTGATTAAAGGCTCTTTTCCTATGTCAAAAGTTTTAGTTTTCGAGGGTAATAGCTACGTATGTTGAAAAAATGAAGATATTAGACTATTTTATGATTGCACATGGTAAAGAATGTGATTAAAGGCTCTTTTCCTATGTTCAAAAGTTTTAGTTTTCGAGGGTAATAGCTACGTATGTTGGAAAAATGAAGATATTAGACTATTTTATGATTGCACATGGTAAAGAATGTGATTAAAGGCTCTTTTCCTATGTCAAAAGTTTTAGTTTTCGAGGGTAATAGCTACGTATGTTGGAAAAATGAAGATATTAGACTATTTTATGATTGCACATGGTAAAGAATGTGATTAAAGGCTCTTTTCCTATGTCAAAAGTTTTAGTTTTCGAGGGTAATAGCTACGTATGTTGAAAAAATGAAGATATTAGACTATTTTATGATTGCACATGGTAAAGAATGTGATTAAAGGCTCTTTTCCTATGTCAAAAGTTTTAGTTTTCGAGGGTAATAGCTACGTATGTTGGAAAAATGAAGATATTAGACTATTTTATGATTGCACATGGTAAAGAATGTGATTAAAGGCTCTTTTCCTATGTCAAAAGTTTTAGTTTTCGAGGGTAATAGCTACGTATGTTGGAAAAATGAAGATATTAGACTATTTTATGATTGCACATGGTAAAGAATGTGATTAAAGGCTCTTTTCCTATGTCAAAAGTTTTAGTTTTCGAGGGTAATAGCTACGTATGTTGGAAAAATGAAGATATTAGACTATTTTATGATTGCACATGGTAAAGAATGTGCTTAAAGGCTCTTTTCCTATGTCAAAAGTTTTAGTTTTCGAGGGTAATAGCTACGTATGTTGAAAAAATGAAGATATTAGACTATTTTATGATTGCAAATGGTAAAGAATGTGATTAAAGGCTCTTTTCCTATGTCAAAAGTTTTAGTTTTCGAGGGTAATAGCTACGTATGTTGGAAAAATGAAGATATTAGACTATTTTATGATTGCACATGGTAAAGAAAGTGATTAAAGGCTCTTTTCCTATGTCAAAAGTTTTAGTTTTCGAGGGTAATAGCTACGTATGTTGAAAAAATGAAGATATTAGACTATTTTATGATTGCAAATGGTAAAGAATGTGATTAAAGGCTCTTTTCCTATGTCAAAAGTTTTAGTTTTCGAGGGTAATAGCTACGTATGTTGGAAAAATGAAGATATTAGACTATTTTATGATTGCAAATGGTAAAGAATGTGATTAAAGGCTCTTTTCCTATTTCAAAAGTTTTAGTTTTCGAGGGTAATAGCTACGTATGTTGAAAAAATGAAGATATTAGACTATTTTATGATTGCAAATGGTAAAGAATGTGATTAAAGGCTCTTTTCCTATGTCAAAAGTTTTAGTTTTCGAGGGTAATAGCTACGTATGTTGGAAAAATGAAGATATTAGACTATTTTATGATTGCAAATGGTAAAGAATGTGATTAAAGGCTCTTTTCCTATGTCAAAAGTTTTAGTTTTCGAGGGTAATAGCTACGTATGTTGGAAAAATGAAGATATTAGACTATTTTATGATTGCACATGGTAAAGAATGTGCTTAAAGGCTCTTTTCCTATTTCAAAAGTTTTAGTTTTCGAGGGTAATAGCTACGTATGTTGGAAAAATGAAGATATTAGACTATTTTATGATTGCACATGGTAAAGAATGTGATTAAAGGCTCTTTTCCTATGTCAAAAGTTTTAGTTTTCGAGGGTAATAGCTACGTATGTTGAAAAAATGAAGATATTAGACTATTTTATGATTGCACATGGTAAAGAATGTGATTAAAGGCTCTTTTCCTATGTCAAAAGTTTTAGTTTTCGAGGGTAATAGCTACGTATGTTGAAAAAATGAAGATATTAGACTATTTTATGATTGCACATGGTAAAGAATGTGATTAAAGGCTCTTTTCCTATTTCAAAAGTTTTAGTTTTCGAGGGTAATAGCTACGTATGTTGGAAAAATGAAGATATTAGACTATTTTATGATTGCACATGGTAAAGAATGTGATTAAAGGCTCTTTTCCTTATGTCAAAAGTTTTAGTTTTCGAGGGTAATAGCTACGTATGTTGGAAAAATGAAGATATTAGACTATTTTATGATTGCACATGGTAAAGAATGTGATTAAAGGCTCTTTTCCTATGTCAAAAGTTTTAGTTTTCGAGGGTAATAGCTACGTATGTTGAAAAAATGAAGATATTAGACTATTTTATGATTGCAAATGGTAAAGAATGTGATTAAAGGCTCTTTTCCTATGTCAAAAGTTTTAGTTTTCGAGGGTAATAGCTACGTATGTTGGAAAAATGAAGATATTAGACTATTTTATGATTGCACATGGTAAAGAATGTGATTAAAGGCTCTTTTCCTATGTCAAAAGTTTTAGTTTTCGAGGGTAATAGCTACGTATGTTGAAAAAATGAAGATATTAGACTATTTTATGATTGCAAATGGTAAAGAATGTGATTAAAGGCTCTTTTCCTATGGCAAAAGTTTTCGTTTTCGAGGGTAATAGCTACGTATGTTGGAAAAATGAAGATATTAGACTATTTTATGATTGCACATGGTAAAGAATGTGATTAAAGGCTCTTTTCCTATGTCAAAAGTTTTAGTTTTCGAGGGTAATAGCTACGTATGTTGGAAAAATGAAGATATTAGACTATTTTATGATTGCACATGGTAAAGAATGTGATTAAAGGCTCTTTTCCTATTTCAAAAGTTTTAGTTTTCGAGGGTAATAGCTACGTATGTTGAAAAAATGAAGATATTAGACTATTTTATGATTGCACATGGTAAGAATGTGATTAAAGGCTCTTTTCCTATTTCAAAAGTTTTAGTTTTCGAGGGTAATAGCTACGTATGTTGGAAAAATGAAGATATTAGACTATTTTATGATTGCAAATGGTAAAGAATGTGATTAAAGGCTCTTTTCCTATTTCAAAAGTTTTATTTTCGAGGGTAATAGCTACGTATGTTGAAAAAATGAAGATATTAGACTATTTTATGATTGCAAATGGTAAAGAATGTGATTAAAGGCTCTTTTCCTATGTCAAAAGTTTTAGTTTTCGAGGGTAATAGCTACGTATGTTGGAAAAATGAATATATTAGACTATTTTATGATTGCACATGGTAAAGAAAGTGATTAAAGGCTCTTTTCCTATTTCAAAAGTTTTAGTTTTCGAGGGTAATAGCTACGTATGTTGAAAAAATGAAGATATTAGACTATTTTATGATTGCAAATGGTAAAGAATGTGATTAAAGGCTCTTTTCCTATTTCAAAAGTTTTAGTTTTCGAGGGTAATAGCTACGTATGTTGAAAAATGAAGATATTAGACTATTTTATGATTGCAAATGGTAAAGAATGTGATT
>NW_027066151.1:0-19478 GCF_032884065.1 Artemia franciscana
TAATAGCTTCGTTCGTGGAAAAAATGAAGATATTAGACTATTTTATGATTGCACATGGTAAACAATGTGATTAAAGGCTCTTTTCCTATTTCAAAAGTTTTAGTTTTCGGGGGTAAGAGCTACGTATGTTGAAAAAATGAAGATATTAGACTATTTTATGATTGCACATGGTAAAGAATGTGATTAAAGGCTCTTTTCCTATTTCAAAAGTTTTAGTTTTCGAGGGTAATAGCTTTCTCCGTGGAAAAAATGAAGATATTAGACTATTTTATGATTGCACATGGTAAAGAATGTGATTAAAGGCTCTTTTCCTATTTCACAAGTTTTAGTTTTCGGGGGTAAGAGCTACGTATGTTAAAAAACGAAGATATTAGACTATTTTATGATTGCACATGGTAAAGAATGTGATTAAAGGCTCTTTTCCTATTTCAAAAGTTTTAGTTTTCGAGGGTAATAACTTTGTCCGTGGAAAAAATGAAGATATTAGACTATTTTATGATTGCACATGGTAAAGAATGTGATTAAAGGCTTTTTTCCTATGTCAAAAGTTTTAGTTTTCGGGGGTAATAGCTTCGTCCGTGGAAAAAATGAAGATATTCGTCTATTTTATGATTGCACATGGTAAAGAATGTGATTAAAGGCTCTTTTCCTATTTCAAAAGTTTTAGTTTTCGAGGATAATAGCTTCGTCCGTGGAAAAAATGAAGATATTAGACTATTTTATGATTGCACATGGTAAAGAATGTGATTAAAGGCTCTTTTCCTATGTCAAACGTTTTAGTTTTCAGGGTTTATAGCTTCGTCCGTGGAAAAAATGAAGATATTAGACTATTTTATGATTGCAAATGGTAAAGAATGTGATTAAAGGCTCTTTTCCTTTTTCAAAAGTTTTAGTTTTCGGGGGTAAGAGCTACGTATGTTGAAAAAAATGAAGATATTAGACTATTTTATGATTGCACATGGTAAAGAATGTGATTAAAGGCTCTTTTCCTATTTCAAAAGTTTTAGTTTTCGAGGGTAATAGCTTCTTTCGTGGAAAAAATGAAGATATTAGACTATTTTATGATTGCACATGGTAAACAATGTGATTAAAGGCTCTTTTTCCTATTTCAAAAGTTTTAGTTTTCGGGGGTAAGAGCTACGTATGTTGAAAAAATGAAGATATTAGACTATTTTATGATTGCACATGGTAAAGAATGTGATTAAAGGCTCTTTTCCTATTTCAAAAGTTTTAGTTTTCGAGGGTAATAGCTTCATTCGTGGAAAAAATGAAGATATCAGACTTCTTTATGATTGCACATGGTAAACAATGTGATTAAAGGCTCTTTTCCTATTTCAAAAGTTTTAGTTTTCGGGGGTAAGAGCTACGTATGTTGAAAAAATGAAGATATTAGACTATTTTATGATTGCACATGGTAAAGAAAGTGATTAAAGGCTCTTTTCCTATTTCAAAAGTTTTAGTTTTCGAGGGTAATAGCTTCGTTCGTGGAAAAAATGAAGATATTAGACTATTTTATGATTGCACATGGTAAACAATGTGATTAAAGGCTCTTTTCCTATTTCAAAAGTTTTAGTTTTCGGGGGTAAGAGCTACGTATGTTGAAAAAATGAAGATATTAGACTATTTTATGATTGCACATGGTAAAGAATGTGATTAAAGGCTCTTTTCCTATTTCAAAAGTTTTAGTTTTCGGGGGTAAGAGCTACGTATGTTGAAAAAATGAAGATATTAGACTATTTTATGATTGCACATGGTAAAGAATGTGATTAAAGGCTCTTTTCCTATTTCAAAAGTTTTAGTTTTCGAGGTTAATAGCTTTCTCCGTGTATAAAATAAAGATATTAGACTATTTTATGATTGCACATGGTAAAGAATGTGATTAAAGGCTCTTTTCCTATTTCAAAAGTTTTAGTTTTCGGGGGTAAGAGCTACGTATGTTGAAAAAAATGAAGATATTAGACTATTTTATGATTGCACATGGTAAAGAATGTGATTAAAGGCTCTTTTCCTATTTCAAAAGTTTTAGTTTTCGAGGGTAATAGCTTTCTCCGTGGAAAAAAATGAAGATATTAGACTATTTTATGATTGCACATGGTAAAGAATGTGATTAAAGGCTCTTTTCCTATTTCACAAGTTTTAGTTTTCGGGGGTAAGAGCTACGTATGTTAAAAAAACGAAGATATTAGACTATTTTATGATTGCACATGGTAAAGAATGTGATTAAAGGCTCTTTTCCTATTTCAAAAGTTTTAGTTTTCGAGGGTAATAACTTTGTCCGTGGAAAAAAATGAAGATATTAGACTATTTTATGATTGCACATGGTAAAGAATGTGATTAAAGGCTTTTTTTCCTATGTCAAAAGTTTTAGTTTTCGGGGGTAATAGCTTCGTCCGTGGAAAAAATGAAGATATTCGTCTATTTTATGATTGCACATGGTAAAGAATGTGATTAAAGGCTCTTTTCCTATTTCAAAAGTTTTAGTTTTCGAGGATAATAGCTTCGTCCGTGGAAAAAATGAAGATATTAGACTATTTTATGATTGCACATGGTAAAGAATGTGATTAAAGGCTCTTTTCCTATGTCAAACGTTTTAGTTTTCAGGGTTTATAGCTTCGTCCGTGGAAAAAATGAAGATATTAGACTATTTTATGATTGCAAATGGTAAAGAATGTGATTAAAGGCTCTTTTCCTTTTTCAAAAGTTTTAGTTTTCGGGGGTAAGAGCTACGTATGTTGAAAAAATGAAGATATTAGACTATTTTATGATTGCACATGGTAAAGAATGTGATTAAAGGCTCTTTTCCTATTTCAAAAGTTTTAGTTTTCGAGGGTAATAGCTTCTTTCGTGGAAAAAATGAAGATATTAGACTATTTTATGATTGCACATGGTAAACAATGTGATTAAAGGCTCTTTTCCTATTTCAAAAGTTTTAGTTTTCGGGGGTAAGAGCTACGTATGTTGAAAAAATGAAGATATTAGACTATTTTATGATTGCACATGGTAAAGAATGTGATTAAAGGCTCTTTTCCTATTTCAAAAGTTTTAGTTTTCGAGGGTAATAGCTTCATTCGTGGAAAAAATGAAGATATCAGACTTCTTTATGATTGCACATGGTAAACAATGTGATTAAAGGCTCTTTTCCTATTTCAAAAGTTTTAGTTTTCGGGGGTAAGAGCTACGTATGTTGAAAAAATGAAGATATTAGACTATTTTATGATTGCACATGGTAAAGAATGTGATTAAAGGCTCTTTTCCTATTTCAAAAGTTTTAGTTTTCGAGGGTAATAGCTTCGTTCGTGGAAAAAATGAAGATATTAGACTATTTTATGATTGCACATGGTAAACAATGTGATTAAAGGCTCTTTTCCTATTTCAAAAGTTTTAGTTTTCGGGGGTAAGAGCTACGTATGTTGAAAAAATGAAGATATTAGACTATTTTATGATTGCACATGGTAAAGAATGTGATTAAAGGCTCTTTTCCTATTTCAAAAGTTTTAGTTTTCGGGGGTAAGAGCTACGTATGTTGAAAAAATGAAGATATTAGACTATTTTATGATTGCACATGGTAAAGAATGTGATTAAAGGCTCTTTTCCTATTTCAAAAGTTTTAGTTTTCGAGGGTAATAGCTTTCTCCGTGTATAAAATAAAGATATTAGACTATTTTATGATTGCACATGGTAAAGAATGTGATTAAAGGCTCTTTTCCTATTTCAAAAGTTTTAGTTTTCGGGGGTAAGAGCTACGTATGTTGAAAAAATGAAGATATTAGACTATTTTATGATTGCACATGGTAAAGAGTGTGATTAAAGGCTCTTTTCCTATGTCAAAAGTTTTAGTTTTCGGGGGTAATAGCTTCGTCCGAGGAAAAAATGAAGATATTAGACTATTTTATGATTGCACATGGTAAAGAATGTGATTAAAGGCTCTTTTCCTATTTCAAAAGTTTTAGTTTTCGGGGGTAAGAGCTACGTATGTTGAAAAAATGAAGATATTAGACTATTTTATGATTACACATGGTAAAGTATGTGATTAAAGGCTCTTTTCCTATTTCAAAAGTTTTAGTTTTCGAGGGTAATAGCTTTCTCCGTGGAAAAAATGAAGATATTCGACTATTTTATGATTGCACATGGTAAAGAATGTGATTAAAGGCTCTTTTCCTATTTCAAAAGTTTTAGTTTTCGGGGGTAAGAGCTACGTATGTTGAAAAAATGAAGATATTAGACTATTTTATGATTGCACATGGTAAAGAATGTGATTAAAGGCTCTTTTCCTATGTCAAAAGTTTTAGTTTTCGGGGGTAATATTTTCGTCCGAGGAAAAAATGAAGATATTAGACTATTTTATAATTGCACATGGCAAAGAATGTGATTAAAGGTTCTTTTCCTATTTCAAAAGTTTTAGTTATCGGGGGTAAGAGCTACGTATGTTGAAAAAATGAAGATATTAGACTATTTTATGATTGCACATGGTAAAGAATGTGATTAAAGGCTCTTTTCCTATTTCAAAAGTTTTAGTTTTCGAGGATAATAGCTTCGTCCGTGGAAAAAATGAAGATATTAGACTATTTTATGATTGCACATGGTAAAGAATGTGATTAAAGGCTCTTTTCCTATGTCAAAAGTTTTAGTTTTCGGGGGTAATAGCTTCGTCCGAGGAAAAAATGAAGATATTAGACTATTTTATGATTGCAAATGGTAAAGAATTTGATTAAAGGCTCTTTTCCTATTTCAAAAGTTTTAGTTTTCGGGGGTTAGAGCTACGTATGTTGAAAAAATGAAGATATTAGACTATTTTATGATTGCACATGGTAAAGAATGTGATTAAAGGCTCTTTTCCTATTTCAAAAGTTTTAGTTTTCGAGGGTAATAGCTTCTTTCGTGGAAAAAATGAAGATAATAGACTATTTTATGATTGCACATGGTAAACAATGTGATTAAAGGCTCTTTTCCTATTTCAAAAGTTTTAGTTTTCGGGGGTAAGAGCTACGTATGTTGAAAAAATGAAGATATTAGACTATTTTATGATTGCACATGGTAAAGAATGTGATTAAAGGCTCTTTTCCTATTTCAAAAGTTTTAGTTTTCGAGGGTAATAGCTTTCTCCGTGGAAAAAATGAAGATATTAGACTATTTTATGATTGCACATGGTAAAGAATGTGATTAAAGGCTCTTTTCCTATTTCAAAAGTTTTAGTTTTCGGGGGTAAGAGCTACGTATGTTGAAAAAATGAAGATATTAGACTATTTTATGATTGCACATGATAAAGAATGTGATTAAAGGCTCTTTTCCTATTTCAAAAGTTTTAGTTTTCGAGGGTAATAGCTTTCTCCGTGGAAAAAACGAAGATATTAGACTATTTTATGATTGCACATGGTAAAGAATGTGATTAAAGGCTCTTTTCCTATTTCAAAAGTTTTAGTTTTCCGGGGTAAGAGCTACGTATGTTGAAAAAATGAAGATATTAGACTATTTTATGATTGCACATGGCAAAGAATGTGATTAAAGGCTCTTTTCCTATTTCAAAAGTTTTAGTTTTCGAGGGTAATAGCTTTTTCCGTGGAAAAAATGAAGATATTCGACTATTTTATGATTGCACATGGTAAAGAATGTGATTAAAGGCTCTTTTCCTATTTCAAAAGTTTTAGTTTTCGGGGGTAAGAGCTACGTATGTTGAAAAAATGAAGATATTAGACTATTTTATGATTGCACATGGTAAAGAATGTGATTAAAGGCTCTTTTCCTATGTCAAAAGTTTTAGTTTTCGGGGTTAATATTTTCGTCCGAGGAAAAAATGAAGATATTAGACTATTTTATGATTGCACATGGCAAAGAATGTGATTAAAGGCTCTTTTCCTATTTCAAAAGTTTTAGTTTTCGGGGGTAAGAGCTACGTATGTTGAAAAAATGAAGATATTAGACTATTTTATGATTGCACATGGTAAAGAATGTGATTAAAGGCTCTTTTCCTATTTAAAAAGTTTTAGTTTTCGAGGATAATAGCTTCGTCCGTGGAAAAAATGAAGATATTAGACTATTTTATGATTGCACATGGTAAAGAATGTGATTAAAGGCTCTTTTGCTATGTCAAAAGTTTTAGTTTTCAGGGGTAATAGCTTCGTCCGTGGAAAAAATGAAGATATTAGACTATTTTATGATTGCAAATGGTAAAGAATGTGATTAAAGGCTCTTTTCCTATTTCAAAAGTTTTAGTTTTCGGGGGTAAGAGCTACGTATGTTGAAAAAATTAAGATATTAGACTATTTTATGATTGCACATGGTAAAAAATGTGATTAAAGGCTCTTTTCCTATGTCAAAAGTTTTAGTTTTCGGGGGTAATAGCTTCGTCCGAGGAAAAAATGAAGATATTAGACTATTTTATGATTGCACATGGTAAAGAATGTGATTAAAGGCTCTTTTCCTATTTCAAAAGTTTTAGTTTTCGGGGGTAAGAGCTATGTATGTTGAAAAAATGAAGATATTAGACTATTTTATGATTGCACATGGTAAAGAATGTGATTAAAGGCTCTTTTCCTATTTCAAAAGTTTTAGTTTTCGAGGGTAATATCTTTCTCCGTGGAAAAAATGAAGATATTAGACTATTTTATGATTGCACATGGTAAAGAATGTGATTAAAGGCTCTTTTCCTATTTCAAAAGTTTTAGTTTTCGGGGGTAAGAGCTACGTATGTTGAAAAAATGAAGATATTAGACTATTTTATGATTGCAGACGGTAAAGAATGTGATTAAAGGCTCTTTTCCTATTTCAAAAGTTTTAGTTTTCAAGGGTAATAACTTTGTCCGTGGAAAAAATGAAGATATTAGACTATTTTATGATTGCAAATGGTAAAGAATGTGATTAAAGGCTTTTTTCCTATGTCTAAAGTTTTAGTTTTCGGGGTTAATAGCTTCGTCCGTGGAAAAAATGAAGATATTAGACTATTTTATGATTGCACATGGTAAAGAATGTGATTAAAGGCTCTTTTCCTATGTCAAAAGTTTTAGTTTTCGGGGGTAATAGCTTCGTCCGAGGAAAAAATGAAGATATTAGACTATTTTATGATTGCACATGGTAAAGAATGTGATTAAAGGCTCTTTTCCTATTTCAAAAGTTTTAGTTTTCGGGGGTAAGAGCTACGTATGTAGAAAAAATGAAGATATTAGACTATTTTATGATTGTACATGGTAAAGAATGTGATTAAAGGCTCTTTTCCTATTTCAAAACTTTTTGTTTTCGAGGATAATAGCTTCGTCCGTGGAAAAAATGAAGATATTGGACTATTTTATGATTGCAATTGGTAAAGAATGTGATTAAAGGCTCTTTTCCTATTTCAAAAGTTTTAGTTTTCGGGGGTAAGAGCTACGTATGTTGAAAAAATGAAGATATTAGACTATTTTATGATTGCACATGGTAAAGAATGTGATTAAAGGCTCTTTTTCTATTTCAAAAGTTTTAGTTTTCGAGGGTAATAGCTTCTTTCGTGGAAAAAATGAAGATATTAGACCATTTTATGATTGCACATGGTAAACAATGTGATTAAAGGCTCTTTTCCTATTTCAAAAGTTTTAGTTTTAAGGGGTAAGAGCTACGTATGTTGAAAAAATGAAGATATTAGACTATTTTATGATTGCACATGTTAAAGAATGTGATTAAAGGCTCTTTTCCTATTTCAAAAGTTTTAGTTTTCGGGGGTAAGAGCTACGTATGTTGAAAAAATGAAGATATTAGACTATTTTATGATTGCACATGGTAAAGAATGTGATTAAAGGCTCTTTTCCTATTTCAAAAGTTTTAGTTTTCGAGGATAATAGCTTCGTCCGTGGAAAAAATGAAGATAATAGACTATTTCATGATTGCACATGGTAAAGAATGTGATTAAAGGCTCTTTTCCTATGTCAAAAGTTTTAGTTTTCAGGGGTAATAGCTTCGTCCGTGGAAAAAATGAAGATATTAGACTATTTTATGATTGCAAATGGTAAAGAATGTGATTAAAGGCTCTTTTCCTATTTCAAAAGTTTTAGTTTTCGGGGGTAAGAGCTACGTATGTTGAAAAAATGAAGATATTAGACTATTTTATGATTGCACATGGTAAAGAATGTGATTAAAGGCTCTTTTCCTATTTCAAAAGTTTTAGTTTTCGAGGGTAATAGCTTCTTTCGTGGAAAAAATGAAGATATTAGACTATTTTATGATTGCTCATGGTAAACAATGTGATTAAAGGCTCTTTTCCTATTTCAAAAGTTTTAGTTTTCGGGGGTAAGAGCTACGTATGTTGAAAAAATGAAGATATTAGACTATTTTATGATTGCACATGGTAAAGAATGTGATTAAAGGCTCTTTTCCTATTTCTAAAGTTTTAGTTTTCGAGGGTAATAGCTTCTTTCGTGGAAAAAATGAAGATATTAGACTATTTTATGATTGCACATGGTAAACAATGTGATTAAAGGCTCTTTTCCTATTTCAAAAGTTTTAGTTTTCGGGGGTAAGAGCTACGTATGTTGAAAAAATGAAGATATTAGACTATTTTATGATTGCACATTGTAAAGAATGTGATTAAAGGCTCTTTTCCTATTTCAAAAAATTAGTTTTCGAGGGTAATAGCTTTCTCCGTGGAAAAAATGAAGATATTAGACTATTTTATGATTGCACATGGTAAAGAATGTGATTAAAGGCTCTTTTCCTATTTCAAAAGTTTTAGTTTTCGAGGGTAATAGCTTTCTCCGTGGAAAAAATGAAGATATTAGACTATTTTATGATTTCACATGGTAAAGAATGTGATTAAAGGCTCTTTTCCTATTTCAAAAGTTTTAGTTTTCGGGGGTAAGAGCTACGTATGTTGAAAAAATGAAGATATTAGACTATTTTATGATTGCACATGGTAAAGAATGTGATTAAAGGCTCTTTTCCTATTTCAAAAGTTTTAGTTTTCGAGGGTAATAACTTTTTCCGTGGAAAAAATGAAGATATTAGACTATTTTATGATTGCACATGGTAAAGAATGTGATTAAAGGCTTTTTTCCTATGTCAAAAGTTTTAGTTTTCGGGGGTAATAGCTTCGTCCGTGGAAAAAATGAAGATATTAGACTATTTTATGATTGCACATGGTAAAGAATGTGATTAAAGGCTCTTTTCCTATGTCAAAAGTTTTAGTTTTCAGGGGTAATAGCTTCGTCCGTGGAAAAAATGAAGATATTAGACTATTTTATGATTGCAAATGGTAAAGAATGTGATTAAAGGCTCTTTTCCTATTTCAAAAGTTTTAGTTTTCGGGGGTAAGAGCTACGTATGTTGAAAAAATGAAGATATTAGACTATTTTATGATTGCACATGGTAAAGAATGTGATTAAAGGCTCTTTTCCTATTTCAAAAATTTAGTTTTCGAGGGTAATAGCTTCTTTCGTGGAAAAAATGAAGATATTAGACTATTTTATGATTGCACATGGTAAACAATGTGATGAAAGGCTCTTTTCCTATTTCAAAAGTTTTAGTTTTCGGGGGTAAGAGCTACGTATGTTGAAAAAATGAAGATATTAGACTATTTTATGATTGCACATGGTAAAGAATGTGATTAAAGGCTCTTTTCCTATTTCAAAAGTTTTAGTTTTCGAGGGTAATAGCTTCATTCGTGGAAAAAAATGAAGATATTAGACTTTTTTATGATTGCACATGGTAAACAATGTGATTAAAGGCTTTTTTCCTATTTCAAAGGTTTTAGTTTTTGGGGGTAAGAGCTACGTATGTTGAAAAAATGAAGATATTAGACTATTTTATGATTGCACATGGTAAAGAATGTGATTAAAGGCTCTTTTCCCATTTCAAAAGTTTTAGTTTTCGGGGGTAAGAGCTACGTATGTTGAAAAAATGAAGATATTAGACTATTTTATGATTGCACATGGTAAAGAATGTGATTAAAGGCTCTTTTCCTATTTCAAAAGTTTTAGTTTTCGGGGGTAATAGCTTTCTCCGTGGAAAAAATGAAGATATTAGACTATTTTATGATTGCACATGGTAAAGAATGTGATTAAAGGCTCTTTTCCTATTTCAAAAGTTTTAGTTTTCGAGGGTAATAGCTTTCTCCGTGGAAAAAATGAAGATATTAGACTATTTTATTATTGCAAATGGTAAAGAATGTGATTAAAGGCTCTTTTCCTATTTCAAAAGTTTTAGTTTTCGGGGGTAAGAGCTACGTATGTTGAAAAAATGAAGATATTAGACTATTTTATGATTGCACATGGTAAAGAACGTGATTAAAGGCTCTTTTCCTATTTCAAAAGTTTTAGTTTTCGTGGGTAATAGCTTCTTTCGTGGAAAAAATGAAGATATTAGACTATTTTATGATTGCACATGGTAAACAATGTGATTAAAGGCTCTTTTCCTATTTCAAAAGTTTTAGTTTTCGGGGGTAAGAGCTACGTATGTTGAAAAAATGAAGATATTAGACTATTTTGTGATTGCACATGGTAAATAATGTGATTAAAGGCTCTTTTCCTATTTCAAAAGTTTTAGTTTTCGAGGGTAATAGCTTCATTCGTGGAAAAAATGAAGATATTAGACTATTTTATGATTGCACATGGTAAACAATGTGATTAAAGGCTCTTTTCCTATTTCAAAAGTTTTAGTTTTCGGGGGTAAGAACTACGTATGTTGAAAAAATGAAGATATTAGACTATTTTATGATTGCACATGGTAAAGAATGTGATTAAAGGCTCTTTTCCTATTTCAAAAGTTTTAGTTTTCGGGGGTAAGAGCTACGTATGTTGAAAAAATGAAGATATTAGACTATTTTATGATTGCACACGGTAAAGAATGTGATTAAAGGCTCTTTTCCTATTTCAAAAGTTTTAGTTTTCGAGGGTAATAGCTTTCTCCGTGGAAAAAATGAAGATATTAGACTATTTTATGATTGCACATGGTAAACAATGTGATTAAAGGCTCTTTTCCTATTGAAAAAGTTTTAGTTTTCGGGGGTAAGAGCTACGTATGTTGAAAAAATGAAGATATTAGACTATTTTATGATTGCACATGGTAAAGAATGTGATTAAAGGCTCTTTTCCTATTTCAAAAGTTTTAGTTTTCGGGGGTAAGAGCTACGTATGTTGAAAAAATGAAGATATTAGACTATTTTATGATTGCACATGGTAAAGAATGTGATTAAAGGCTCTTTTCCTATTTCAAAAGTTTTAGTTTTCGAGGGTAATAGCTTTCTCCGTGGAAAAAATGAAGATATTAGACTATTTTATGATTGCACATGGTAAAGAATGTGATTAAAGGCTCTTTTCCTATTTCAAAAGTTTTAGTTTTCGAGGGTAATAGCTTTCTCCGTGGAAAAAATGAAGATATTAGACTATTTTATGATTTCACATGGTAAAGAATGTGATTAAAGGCTCTTTTCCTATTTCAAAAGTTTTAGTTTCGGGGGTAAGAGCTACGTATGTTGAAAAAATGAAGATATTAGAATATTTTATGATTGCACATGGTAAAGAATGTGATTAAAGGCTCTTTTCCTATTTCAAAAGTTTTAGTTTTCGAGGGTAATAACTTTGTCCGAGGAAAAAATGAAGATATTAGACTATTTTATGATTGCACATGGTAAAGAATGTGATTAAAGGCTTTTTTCCTATGTCAAAAGTTTTAGTTTTCGGGGGTAATAGCTTCGTCCGTGGAAAAAATGAAGATATTAGACTATTTTATGATTGCACATGGTAAAGAATGTGATTAAAGGCTCTTTTCCTATTTCAAAAGTTTTAGTTTTCGGGGGTAAGAGCTACGTATGTTGAAAAAATGAAGATATTAGACTATTTTATGATTGCACATGGTAAAGAATGTGATTAAAGGCTCTTTTCCTATGTCCAAAGTTTTAGTTTTCGTGGGTAATAGCTTCGTCCGAGGAAAAAATGAAGATATTAGACTATTTTATGATTGCACATGGTAAAGAATGTGATTAAAGGCTCTTTTCCTATTTCAAAAGTTTTAGTTTTCGGGGGTAAGAGCTACGAATGTTGAAAAAATGAAGATATTAGACTATTTTATGATTGCACATGGTAAAGAATGTGATTAAAGGCTCTTTTCCTATTTCAAAAGTTTTAGTTTTCGGGGGTAAAAGCTACGTATGTTAAAAAAATGAAGATATTAAACTATTTTATGATTGCAAATGGTAAAGAATGTGATTAAAGGCTCTTTTCCTATTTCAAAAGTTTTAGTTTTCGAGGGTAATAGCTTCGTTCGTGGAAAAAATGAAGATATTAGACTATATTATGATTGCACATGGTAAACAATGTGATTAAAGGCTCTTTTCCTATTTCAAAAGTTTTAGTTTTCGGGGGTAAGAGCTACGTATGTTGAAAAAATGAAGATATTAGACTATTTTATGATTGCACATGGTAAAGAATGTGATTAAAGGCTCTTTTCCTATTTCAAAAGTTTTAGTTTTCGAGGGTAATAGCTTCGTCCGTGGAAAAAATGAAGATATTAGACTATTTTATGATTGCACATGGTAAAGAATGTGATTAAAGGCTCTTTTCCTATTTCAAAAGTTTTAGTTTTCGGGGGTAAGAGCTACGTATGTTGAAAAAATGAAGATATTAGACTATTTTATGATTGCACATGGTAAAGAATGTGATTAAAGGCTCTTTTCCTATTTCAAAAGTTTTAGTTTTCGAGGGTAATAGCTTTCTCCGTGGAAAAATTGACGATATTAGACTATTTTATGATTGCACATGGTAAAGAATGTGATTAAAGGCTCTTTTCCTATTTCAAAAGTTTTAGTTTTCTAGGATAATAGCTTCGTCCGTGGAAAAAATGAAGATATTAGACTATTTTATGATTGCACATAGTAAAGAATGTGATTAAAGGTTCTTTTCCTATGTCAAAAGTTTTAGTTTTCAGGGGTAATAGCTTCGTCCGTGGAAAAAATGAAGATATTAGACTATTTTATGATTGCAAATGGTAAAGAATGTGATTAAAGGCTCTTTTCCTATTTCAAAAGTTTTAGTTTTCGGGGGTAAGAGCTACGTATGTTGAAAAAATGAAGATATTAGACTATTTTATGATTGCACATGGTAAAGAATGTGATTAAAGGCTCTTTTCCTATTTCAAAAGTTTTAGTTTTCGAGGGTAATAGCTTCTTTCGTGGAAAAAATGAAGATATTAGACTATTTTATGATTGCACATGGTAAACAATGTGATTAAAGGCTCTTTTCCTATTTCAAAAGTTTTAGTTTTCGGGGGTAAGAGCTACGTATGTTGAAAAAATGAAGATATTAGACTATTTTATGATTGCACATGGTAAAGAATGTGATTAAAGGCTCTTTTCCTATTTCAAAAGTTTTAGTTTTCGAGGTTAATAGCTTCATTTGTGGAAAAAATGAAGATATTAGACTATTTTATGATTGCACATGGTAAACAATGTGATTAAAGGCTCTTTTCCTATTTCAAAAGTTTTAGTTTTCGGGGGTAAGAGCTACGTATGTTGAAAAAATGAAGATATTAGACTATTTTATGATTGCACATGGTAAAGAATGTGATTAAAGGCTCTTTTCCTATTTCAAAAGTTTTAGTTTTCGGGGGTAAGAGCTACGTATGTTGAAAAAATGAACGTATTAGACTATTTTATGATTGCACATTGTAAAGAATGTGATTAAAGGCTCTTTTCCTATTTCAAAAAATTAGTTTTCGAGGGTAATAGCTTTCACCGTGGAAAAAATGAAGATATTAGACTATTTTATCATTGCACATCGTAAAGAATGTGATTAAAGGCTCTTTTCCTATTTCAAAAGTTTTAGTTTTCGAGGGTAATAGCTTTCTCCGTGGAAAAAATGAAGATATTAGACTATTTTATGATTTCACATGGTAAAGAATGTGATTAAAGGCTCTTTTCCTATTTCAAAAGTTTTAGTTTTCGGGGGTAAGAGCTACGTATGTTGAAAAAATGAAGATATTAGACTATTTTATGATCGCACATGGTAAAGAATGTGATTAAAGGCTCTTTTCCTATTTCAAAAGTTTTAGTTTTCGAGGGTAATAACTTTGTCCGTGGAAAAAATGAAGATATTAGACTATTTTATGATTGCACATGGTAAAGAATGTGATTAAAGGCTTTTTTCCTATGTCAAAAGTTTTAGTTTTCGGGGGTAATAGCTTCGTCCGTGGAAAAAATGAAGATATTAGACTATTTTATGATTGCACATGGTAAAGAATGTGATTAAAGGCTCTTTTCCTATGTCAAAAGTTTTAGTTTTCAGGGGTAGTAGCTTCGTCAGTGGAAAAAATGAAGATATTAGACTATTTTATGATTGCAAATGGTAAAGAATGTGATTAAAGGCTCTTTTCCTATTTCAAAAGTTTTAGTTTTCGGGGGTAAGAGCTACGTATGTTGAAAAAATGAAGATATTAGACTATTTTATGATTGCACATGGTAAAGAATGTGATTAAAGGCTCTTTTCCTATTTCAAAAGTTTTAGTTTTCGAGAGTAATAGCTTCTTTCGTGGAAAAAATGAAGATATTAGACTATTTTATGATTGCACATGGTAAACAATGTGATGAAAGGCTCTTTACCTATTTCAAAAGTTTTAGTTTTCGGGGGTAAGAGCTACGTATGTTGAAAAAATGAAGATATTAGACTATTTTACGATTGCACATGGTAAAGAATGTGATTAAAGGCTCTTTTCCTATTTCAAAAGTTTTAGTTTTCGAGGGTAATAGCTTCATTCGTGGAAAAAATGAAGATATTAGACTTTTTTATGATTGCACATGGTAAACAATGTGATTAAAGGCTCTTTTCCTATTTCAAAGGTTTTAGTTTTCGGGGTTAAGAGCTACGTATGTTGAAAAAATGAAGATATTAGACTATTTTATGATTGCACATGGTAAAGAATGTGATTAAAGGCTCTTTTTCTATTTCAAAAGTTTTAGTTTTCGGGGGTAAGAGCTACGTATGTTGAAAAAATGAAGATATTAGACTATTTTATGATTGCACATGGTAAAGAATGTGATTAAAGGCTCTTTTCCTATTTCAAAAGTTTTAGTTTTAGGGGGTAATAGCTTTCTCCGTGGAAAAAATGAAGATATTAGACTATTTTATGATTGCACATGGTAAAGAATGTGATTAAAGGCTCTTTTCCTATTTCAAAAGTTTTAGTTTTCGAGGGTAATAGCTTTCTCCGTGGAAAAAATGAAGATATTAGACTATTTTATGATTGCAAATGGTAAAGAATGTGATTAAAGGCTCTTTTCCTATTTCAAAAGTTTTAGTTTTCGGGGGTAAGAGCTACGTATGTTGAAAAAATGAAGATATTAGACTATTTTATGATTGCACATGGTAAAGAATGTGATTAAAGGCTCTTTTCCTATTTCAAAAGTTTTAGTTTTCGAGGGTAATAGCTTCTTTCGTGGAAAAAATGAAGATATTAGACTATTTTATGATTGCACATGGTAAACAATGTGATTAAAGGCTCTTTTCCTATTTCAAAAGTTTTAGTTTTCGGGGGTAAGAGCTACGTATGTTGAAAAAATGAAGATATTAGACTATTTTGTGATTGCACATGGTAAAGAATGTGATTAAAGGCTCTTTTCCTATTTCAAAAGTTTTAGTTTTCGGGGGTAGGAGCTACGTATGTTGAAAAAATGAAGATATTAGACTATTTTATGATTGCACATGGTAAAGAATGTGATTAAAGGCTCTTTTCCTATTTCAAAAGTTTTAGTTTTCGGGGGTAAGAGCTACGTATGTTGAAAAAATGAAGATATTAGACTATTTTATGATTGCACATGGTAAAGAATGTGATTAAAGGCTCTTTTCCTATTTCAAAAGTTTTAGTTTTCGAGGGTAATAGCTTTCTCCGTAGAAAAAATGAAGATATTAGACTATTTTATGATTGCACATGGTAAACAATGTGATTAAAGGCTCTTTTCCTATTGAAAAAGTTTTAGTTTTCGGGGGTAAGAGCTACATATGTTGAAAAAATGAAGATATTAGACTATTTTATGATTGCACATGGTAAAGAATGTGATTAAAGGCTCTTTTCCTATTTCAAAAGTTTTTGTTTTCGGGGTAAGAGCTACGTATGTTGAAAAAATGAAGATATTAGACTATTTTATGATTGCACATGGTAAAGAATGTGATTAAAGGCTCTTTTCCTATTTCAAAAGTTTTAGTTTTCGAGGGTAATAGCTTTCTCCGTGGAAAAAATGAAGATATTAGACTATTTTATGATTGCACATGGTAAAGAATGTGATTAAAGGCTCTTTTCCTATTTCAAAAGTTTTAGTTTTCAAGGGTAATAGCTTTCTCCGTGGAAAAAATGAAGATATTAGACTATTTTATGATTTCACATGGTAAAGAATGTGATTAAAGGCTCTTTTCCTATTTCAAAAGTTTTAGTTTCGGGGGTAAGAGCTACGTATGTTGAAAAAATGAAGATATTAGACTATTTTATGATTGCACATGGTAAAGAATGTGATTAAAGGCTCTTTTCCTATTTCAAAAGTTTTAGTTTTCGAGGGTAATAACTTTGTCCGAGGAAAAAATGAAGATATTAGACTATTTTATGATTGCACATGGTAAAGAATGTGATTAAAGGCTTTTTTCCTATGTCAAAAGTTTTAGTTTTCGGGGGTAATAGCTTCGTCCGTGGAAAAAATGAAGATATTAGACTATTTTATGATTGCACATGGTAAAGAATGTGATTAAAGGCTCTTTTCCTATTTCAAAAGTTTTAGTTTTTGGGGGTAAGAGCTACTTCTGTTGAAAAAATGAAGATATTAGACTATTTTATGATTGCACATGGTAAAGAATGTGATTAAAGGCTCTTTTCCTATGTCAAAAGTTTTAGTTTTCGTGGGTAATAGCTTCGTCCGAGGAAAAAATGAAGATATTAGACTATTTTATGATTGCACATGGTAAAGAATGTGATTAAAGGCTCTTTTCCTATTTCAAAAGTTTTAGTTTTCGGGGGTAAGAGCTACGAATGTTGAAAAAATGAAGATATTAGACTATTTTATGATTGCACATGGTAAAGAATGTGATTAAAGGCTCTTTTCCTATTTCAAAAGTTTTAGTTTTCGGGGGTAAGAGCTACGTATGTTGAAAAAATGAAGATATTAAACTATTTTATGATTGCAAATGGTAAAGAATGTGATTAAAGGCTCTTTTCCTATTTCAAAAGTTTTAGTTTTCGAGGGTAATAGCTTCGTTCGTGGAAAAAATGAAGATAATAGACTATATTATGATTGCACATGGTAAACATGTGATTAAAGGCTCTTTTCCTATTTCAAAAGTTTTAGTTTTCGGGGGTAAGAGCTATGTATGTTGAAAAAATGAAGATATTAGACTATTTTATGATTGCACATGGTAAAGAATGTGATTAAAGGCTCTTTTCCTATTTCAAAAGTTTTAGTTTTCGAGGGTAATAGCTTCGTCCATGGAAAAAATGAAGATATTAGACTATTTTATGATTGCACATGGTAAAGAATGTGATTAAAGGCTCTTTTCCTATTTCAAAAGTTTTAGTTTTCGGGGGTAAGAGCTACGTATGTTGAAAAAATGAAGACATTAGACTATTTTATGATTGCACATGGTAAAGAATGTGATTAAAGGCTCTTTTCCTATTTCAAAAGTTTTAGTTTTCGAAGGTAATAACTTTGTCCGTGGAAAAAATGAAGATATTAGACTATTTTATGATTGCACATGGTAAAGAATGTGATTAAAGGCTTTTTTCCTATGTCAAAAGTTTTAGTTTTCGGGGGTAATAGCTTCGTCCGTGGAAAAAATGAAGATATTAGACTATTTTATGATTGCACATGGTAAAGAATGCGATTAAAGGCTCTTTTCCCATTTCAAAAGTTTTAGTTTTCGGGGGTAATAGCTTCGTCCGTGGAAAAAATGAAGATATTAGACTATTTTATGATTGCACATGGTAAGAATGTGATTAAAGGCTCTTTTCCTATTTCAAAAGTTTTAGTTTTCGGGGGTAAGAGCTACGTATGTTGAAAAAATGAAGATATTAGACTATTTTATGATTGCACATGGTAAAGAATGTGATTAAAGGCTCTTTTCCTATTTCAAAAGTTTTAGTTTTCGAGGGTAATAGCTTTCTCCGTGGAAAAAATGAAGATATTAGACTATTTTATGATTGCACATGGTAAAGAATGTGATTAAAGGCTCTTTTCCTATTTCAAAAGTTTTAGTTTTCGAGGGTAATAACTTTGTCCGTGGAAAAAATGAAGATATTAGACTATTTTATGATTGCACATGGTAAAGAATGTGATTAAAGGCTCTTTTCCTATTTCAAAAGTTTAGTTTTTGGGGGTAAGAGCTACGTATGTTTAAAAAATGAAGATATTAGACTATTTTATGATTGCACATGGTAAAGAATGTGATTAAAGGCTCTTTTCCTATTTCAAAAGTTTTAGTTTTCGAGGGTAATAGCTTTCTCCGTGGAAAAAATGAAGATATTAGACTATTTTATGATTGCACATGGTAAAGAATGTGATTAAAGGCTCTTTTCCTATTTCAAAAGTTTTAGTTTTCGAGGGTAATAACTTTGTCCGTGGAAAAAATGAAGATATTAGACTATTTTATGATTGCACATGGTAAAGAATGTGATTAAAGGCTTTTTTCCTATGTCAAAAGTTTTAGTTTTCGGGGGTAATAGCTTCGTCCGTGGAAAAAATGAAGATATTAGACTATTTTATGATTGCACATGGTAAAGAATGTGATTAAAGGCTCTTTTCCCATTTCAAAAGTTTTAGTTTCCGGGGGTAATAGCTTCGTCAGTGGAAAAAATGAAGATATTAGACTATTTTATGATTGCACGTGGTAAAGAATGTGATTAAAGGCTCTTTTCCTATTTCAAAAGTTTTAGTTTTCGGGGGTAAGAGCTACGTATGTTGAAAAAATGAAGATATTAGACTATTTTATGATTGCACATGGTAAAGAATGTGATTAAAGGCTCTTTTCCTATGTCAAAAGTTTTAGTTTTCGGGGGTAATAGCTTCGTCCGAGGAAAAAATGAAGATATTAGACTATTTTATGATTGCACATGGTAAAGAATGTGATTAAAGGCTTTTTTCCTATGTCAAAAGTTTTAGTTTTCGAGGGTAATAGCTTTCTCCGTGGAAAAAATGAAGATATTAGACTATTTTATGATTGCACATGGTAAAGAATGTGATTAAAGGCTCTTTTCCTATTTCAAAAGTTTTAGTTTTCGGGGGTAAGAGCTACGTATGTTGAAAAAAATGAAGATATTAGACTATTTTATGATTGCACATGGTAAAGAATGTGATTAAAGGCTCTTTTCCTATGTCAAAAGTTTTAGTTTTCGGGGGTAATAGCTTCGTCCGAGGAAAAAATGAAGATATTAGACTATTTTATGATTGCACATGGTAAAGAATGTGATTAAAGGCTTTTTTCCTATTTCAAAAGTTTTAGTTTTCGAGGGTAATAGCTTTCTCCGTGGAAAAAATGAAGATATTAGACTATTTT
>NW_027066152.1:0-19467 GCF_032884065.1 Artemia franciscana
TACGTATGTCGAAAAAATGAAGATATTAGACTATTTTATGATTGCAAATGGTAAAGAATGTGATTAAAGGCTCTTTTCCTATGTCAAAAGTTTTAGTTTTCGAGGGTAATAGCTACGTATTTCGAAAAAATGAAGATATTAGACTATTTTATAATTGCAATCGGTAACGAATGTGATTAAAGGCTCTTTTCCTATGTCAAAAGTTTTAGTTTTCGAGGGTAATAGCTACGTATGTTGAAAAATGAAGATATTAGACTATTTTATAATTGCAAATGGTAACGAATGTGATTAAAGGCTCTTTTCCTATGTCAAAAGTTTTAGTTTTCGAGGGTAATAGCTACGTATGTTGGAAAAATGAAGATATTAGACTATTTTATGATTGCACATGGTAAAGAATGTGATTGAAGGCTCTTTTCCTATGTCAAAAGTTTTAGTTTTCGAGGGTAATAGCTACGTATGTTGGAAAAATGAAGATATTAGACTATTTTATGATTGCACATGGTAAAGAAAGTGCTTAAAGGGTCTTTTCCTATTTCAAAAGTTTTAGTTTTCGAGGGTAATAGCTACGTATGTTGGAAAAATGAAGATATTAGACTATTTTATGATTGCACATGGTAAAGAATGTGATTGAAGGCTCTTTTCCTATGTCAAAAGTTTTAGTTTTCGAGGGTAATAGCTACGTATGTTGGAAAAATGAAGATATTAGACTATTTTATGATTGCGCATGGTAAAGAAAGTGCTTAAAGGCTCTTTTCCTATAGCAAAAGTTTTAGTTTTCGAGGGTAATAGCTACGTATGTTGGAAAAATGAAGATATTAGACTATTTTATGATTGCACATGGTAAAGAAAGTGCTTAAAGGCTGTTTTCCTATTTCAAAAGTTTTAGTTTTCGAGGGTAATAGCTACGTATGTTGAAAAAATGAAGATATTAGACTATTTTATGATTGCAAATGGTAAAGAATGTGATTAAAGGCTCTTTTCCTATGTCAAAAGTTTTAGTTTTCGAGGGTAATAGCTACGTATGTTGGAAAAATGAAGATATTAGACTGTTTTATGATTGCACATGGAAAGAAAGTGCTTAAAGGCTCTTTTTTTATTCAAAAGTTTTAGTTTTCGAGGGTAATAGCTACGTATGTTGAAAAAATGAAGATATTAGACTATTTTATAATTGCAAATGGTAACGAATGTGATTAAAGGCTCTTTTCCTATGTCAAAAGTTTTAGTTTTTGAGGGTAATAGCTACGTATGTTGAAAAAATTGAAGATATTAGACTATTTTATAATTGCAAATGGTAACGAATGTGATTAAAGGCTCTTTTCCTATGTCAAAAGTTTTAGTTTTCGAGGGTAATAGCTACGTATGTTGGAAAAATGAAGATATTAGACTATTTTATGATTGCACATGGTAAAGAAAGTGCTTAAAGGCTCTTTTCCTATTTCAAAAGTTTTAGTTTTCGAGGGTAATAGCTAGGTATGTTGAAAAAAATGAAGATATTAGACTATTTTATGATTGCAAATGGTAAAGAATGTAATTAAAGGCTCTTTTCCTTTGTCAAAAGTTTTAGTTTTCGAGGGTAATAGCTACGTATGTTGAAAAAATGAAGATATTAGACTATTTTATGATTGCAAATGGTAAAGAATGTGATTAAAGGCTCTTTTCCTATGTCAAAAGTTTTAGTTTTCGAGGGTAATAGCTACGTATGTTGAAAAAATGAAGATATTAGACTATTTTATAATTGCAAATGGTAACGAAGGTGATTAAAGGCTCTTTTCCTATTTCAAAAGTTTTAGTTTTCGAGGGTAATAGCTACGTATGTTGAAAAAATGAAGATATTAGACTATTTTATGATTGCAAATGGTAAAGAATGTGATTAAAGGCTCTTTTCCTATGTCAAAAGTTTTAGTTTTCGAGGGTAATAGCTACGTATGTTGGAAAAATGAAGATATTAGACTATTTTATGATAGCACATGGTAAAGAAAGTGCTTAAAGGCTCTTTTCCTATTTCAAAAGTTTTAGTTTTCGAGGGTAATAGCTACGTATGTTGAAAAAATGAAGATATTAGACTATTTTATGATTGCACATGGTAAAGAAAGTGCTTAAAGGCTCTTTTCCTATTTAAAAAGTTTTAGTTTTCGAGGGTAATAGCTACGTATGTTGGAAAAATGAAGATATTAGACTATTTTATGATTGCACATGGTAAAGAAAGTGCTTAAAGGCTCTTTTCCTATTTCAAAAGTTTTAGTTTTCGAGGGTAATAGCTACGTATGTTGAAAAAATGAAGATATTAGACTATTTTATGATTGCACATGGTAAAGAATGTGATTAAAGGCTCTTTTCCTATGTCAAAAGTTTTAGTTTTCGAGGGTAATAGCTACGTATGTTGGAAAAATGAAGATATTAGACTATTTTATGATTGCAAATGGTAAAGAAAGTGCTTAAAGGCTCTTTTCCTATTTCAAAAGTTTTAGTTTTCGAGGGTAATAGCTACGTATGTTGAAAAAATGAAGATATTAGACTATTTTATAATTGCAAATGGTAACGAATGTGATTAAAGGCTCTTTTCCTATGTCAACAGTTTTAGTTTTCGATGGTAATAGCTACGTATGTTGAAAAAATGAAGATATTAGACTATTTTATAATTGCAAATGGTAACGAATGTGATTAAAGGCTCTTTTCCTATGTCAAAAGTTTTAGTTTTCGAGGGTAATAGCTACGTATGTTGAAAAAAATGAAGATATTAGACTATTTATGATTGCACATGGTAAAGAAAGTGCTTAAAGGCTCTTTTCCTATTTCAAAAGTTTTAGTTTTCGAGGGTAATAGCTACGTATGTTGAAAAAATGAAGATATTAGACTATTTTATGATTGCAAATGGTAAAGAATGTGATTAAAGGCTCTTTTCCTATGTCAAAAGTTTTAGTTTTCGAGGGTAATAGCTACGTATGTTGAAAAAATGAAGATATTAGACTATTTTATGATTGCAAATGGTAAAGAATGTGATTAAAGGCTCTTTTCCTATGTCAAAAGTTTTAGTTTTCGAGGGTAATAGCTACGTATGTTGAAAATATGAAGATATTAGACTATTTTATGATTGCAAATGGTAAAGAATGAGATTAAAGGCTCTTTTCCTATGTCAAAAGTTTTAGTTTTCGAGGGTAATAGCTACGTGGCAAAAGTTTTAGTTTTCGAGGGTAATAGCTACGTATGTTGAAAAAATGAAGATATTAGACTATTTTATGATTGCAAATGGTAAAGAATGTGCTTAAAGGCTCTTTTCCTATGGCAAAAGTTTTAGTTTTCGAGAATAATAGTTACGTATGTTGAAAAAATGAAGATATTAGATTATTTTATGATTGCAAATGGTAAAGAATGTGATTAAAGGCTCTTTTCCTATGTCAAAAGTTTTAGTTTTCGAGGGTAATAGCTACGTATGTTGAAAAAATGAAGATATTAGACTATTTTATAATTGCACATGGTAAAGAATGTGCTTAAAGGCTCTTTTCCTATGTCAAAAGTTTTAGTTTTCGAGGGTAATAGCTACGTATGTTGAAAAAATGAAGATATTAGACTATTTTATAATTGCAAATGGTAACGAAAGTGCTTAAAGGCTCTTTTCCTATGGCGAAAGTTTTAGTTTTCGAGGGTAATAGCTACGTATGTTGGAAAAATGAAGATATTAGACTATTTTATGATTGCACATGGTAAAGCAAAGTGCTTAAAGGCTCTTTTCCTATTTCAAAAGTTTTCGTTTTCGAGGGTAATAGCTACGTATGTTGGAAAAATGAAGATATTAGACTATTTATGATTGCAAATGGTAAAGAATGTGATTAAAGGCTCTTTTCCTATGTCAAAAGTTTTAGTTTTCGAGGGTAATAGCTACGTATGTTGAAAAAATGAAAATATTAGACTATTTTATAATTGCAAATGGTAACGAATGTGATTAAAGGCTCTTTTCCTATGTCAAAAGTTTTAGTTTTCGAGGGTAATAGCTACGTATGTTGAAAAAATGAAGATATTAGACTATTTTATAATTGCAAATGGTAACGAAAGTGCTTAAAGGCTCTTTCCTATGGCAAAAGTTTTAGTTTTCGAGGGTAATAGCTACGTATGTTGGAAAAATGAAGATATTAGACTATTTTATGATTGCACATGGTAAAGAAAGTGCTTAAAGGCTCTTTTCCTATTTCAAAGTTTTAGTTTTCGAGGGTAATAGCTACGTATGTTGAAAAAATGAAGATATTAGACTATTTTATGATTGCAAATGGTAAAGAAAGTGCTTAAAGGCTCTTTTCCTATTTCAAAAGTTTTAGTTTTCGAGGGTAATAGCTACGTATGTTGAAAAAATGAAGATATTAGACTATTTTATGATTGCATATGGTAAAGAAAGTGCTTAAAGGCTCTTTTCCTATTTCAAAAGTTTTAGTTTACGAGGGTAATAGCTACGTATGTTGAAAAAATGAAGATATTAGACTATTTTATGATTGCAAATGGTAAAGAATGTGATTAAAGGCTCTTTTCCTATGTCAAAAGTTTTAGTTTTCGAGGGTAATAGCTACGTATGTTGGAAAAATGAAGATATTAGACTATTTTATGATTGCACATGGTAAAGAATGTGATTAAAGGCTCTTTTCTATGTCAAAAGTTTTAATTTTCGAGGGTAATAGCTTACGTATGTTGAAAAAATGAAGATATTAGACTATTTTATGATTGCAAATGGTAAAGAATGTGATTAAGGCTCTTTTCCTATTGTAAAGTTTTCGTTTTCGAGGGTAATAGCTACGTATGTTGGAAAAATGAAGATATTAGACTATTTTATGATTGCAAATGGTAAAGAATGTGATTAAAGGCTCTTTTCCTATGTCAAAAGTTTTAGTTTTCGAGGGTAATAGCTACGTATGTTGAAAAAATGAAAATATTAGACTATTTTATAATTGCAAATGGTAACGAAAGTGCTTAAAGGCTCTTTTCCTATTTCAAAAGTTTTAGTTTTCGAGGGTAATAGCTACGTATGTTGGAAAAATGAAGATATTAGACTATTTTATGATTGCACATGGTAAAGAAAGTGATTAAAGGCTCTTTTCCTATGTCAAAAGTTTTCGTTTTCGAGGGTAATAGCTATGTATGTTGAAAAAATGAAGATATTAGACTATTTTATGATTGCAAATGGTAAAGAATGTGATTAAAGGCTCTTTTCCTATGTCAAAAGTTTTAGTTTTCAAGGGTAATAGCTACGTATGTTGAAAAAATGAAGATATTAGACTATTTTATGATTGGAAATGGTAAAGAATGTGATTAAAGGCTCTTTTCCTATGTCAAAAGTTTTGGTTTCGAGGGTAATAGCTACGTATGTTGAAAAAATGAAGATATTAGACTATTTTATGATTGCACATGGTAAAGAATGTGATTAAAGGCTCTTTTCCTATGTCAAAAGTTTTAGTTTTCGAGGGTAATAGCTACGTATGTTGAAAAAATGAAGATATTAGACTATTTTATAATTGCAAATGGTAACGAAAGTGCTTAAAGGCTCTTTTCCTATGGTAAAAGTTTTAGTTTTCGAGGGTAATAGCTACGTATGTTGGAAAAATGAAGATATTAGACTATTTTATGATTGCACATGGTAAAGAAAGTGCTTAAAGGCTCTTTTCCTATTTCAAAAGTTTTAGTTTTCGAGGGTAATAGCTAGGTATGTTGAAAAAATGAAGATATTAGACTATTTTATGATTGCAAATGGTAAAGAAAGTGCTTAAAGGCTCTTTTCCTATTTCAAAAGTTTTAGTTTTCGAGGGTAATAGCTACGTATGTTGAAAAAATGAAGATATTAGACTATTTTATGATTGCACATGGTAAAGAATGTGATTAAAGGCTCTTTTCCTATGTCAAAAGTTTTAGTTTTCGAGGTTAATAGCTACGTATGTTGGAAAAATGAAGATATTAGACTATTTTATGATTGCACATGGTAAAGAAAGTGCTTAAAGGCTCTTTTCCTGTTTCAAAAGTTTTAGTTTTCGAGGGTAATAGCCTCGTATGTTGAAAAAATGAAGATATTAGACTATTTTATGATTGCAAATGGTAAAGAATTTGATTAAAGGCTCTTTTCCTCTATCAAAAGTTTTAGTTTTCGAGGGTAATAGCTAAGTATGTTGGAAAAATGAAGATATTAGACTATTTTATGATTGCACATGGTAAAGATTGTGATTAAAGGCTCTTTTCCTATGTCAAAAGTTTTAATTTTCGAGGGTAATAGTTACGTATGTTGAAAAAATGAAGATTTTAGACTACTTTATGATTGCAAATGGTAAAGAATGTGATTAGAGGCTCTTTTCCTATTTCAAAAGTTTCCGTTTTCGAGGGTAATAGCTACGTATGTTGGAAAAATGAAGATATTAGACTATTTTATGATTGGAAATGGTAAAGAATGTGATTAAAGGCTCTTTTCCTATGTCAAAAGTTTTAGTTTTCGTGGGTAATAGCTACGTATGTTGAAAAAATGAAAATATTAGACTATTTTATAATTGCAAATGGTAACGAATGTGATTAAAGGCTCTTTTCCTGTGTCAAAAGTTTTAGTTTTCGAGGGTAATAGCTACATATGTTGAAAAAAATGAAGATATTAGACTATTTTATGATTGCAAATGGTAAAGAATGTGATTAAAGGCTATTTTCCTATGTCAAAAGTTTTTGTTTTCGAGGGTAATAGCTATGTATGTTGAAAAAATGAAGATATTAGACTATTTTATGATTGCAAATGGTAAAGAATGTGATTAAAGGCTCTTTTCCTATGTCAAAAGTTTTAGTTTTCGAGGGTAATAGCTCCGTATGTTGAAAAAATGAAGATATTAGACTATTTTATGATTGCAAATGGTAAAGAATGTGATTAAAGGCTCTTTTCCTATGTCAAAAGTTTTAGTTTTCGAGGGTAATAGCTACGTATGTTGAAAAAATGAAGATATTAGACTATTTTATGATTGCACATGGTAAAGAATGTGATTAAAGGCTCTTTTCCTATGTCAAAAGTTTTAGTTTTCGAGGGTAATAGCTACGTATGTTGAAAAAATGAAGATATTAGACTATTTTATGATTGCAAATGGTAAAGAATTTGATTAAAGGCTCTTTTCCTATGTCAAAAGTTTTAGTTTTCGAGGGTAATAGCTACGTATGTTGGAAAAATGAAAATATTAGACTATTTTATGATTGCACATGGTAAAGAATGTGATTAAAGGCTCTTTTCCTATGTCAAAAGTTTTAATTTTCGAGGGTAATAGCTACGTATGTTGAAAAAATGAAGATATTAGACTACTTTATGATTGCAAATGGTAAAGAATGTGATTAAAGGCTCTTTTCCTATTTCAAAAGTTTTCGTTTTCGAGGGTAATAGCTACGTATGTTGGAAAAATGAAGATATTAGACTATTTTATGATTGGAAATGGTAAAGAATGTGATTAAAGGCTCTTTTCCTATGTCAAAAGTTTTAGTTTTCGTGGGTAATAGCTACGTATGTTGAAAAAATGAAAATATTAGACTATTTTATAATTGCAAATGGTAACGAATGTGATTAAAGGCTCTTTTCCTGTGTCAAAAGTTTTAGTTTTCGAGGGTAATAGCTACATATGTTGAAAAAAATGAAGATATTAGACTATTTTATGATTGCAAATGGTAAAGAATGTGATTAAAGGCTATTTTCCTATGTCAAAAGTTTTTGTTTTCGAGGGTAATAGCTATGTATGTTGAAAAAATGAAGATATTAGACTATTTTATGATTGCAAATGGTAAAGAATGTGATTAAAGGCTCTTTTCCTATGTCAAAAGTTTTAGTTTTCGAGGGTAATAGCTCCGTATGTTGAAAAAATGAAGATATTAGACTATTTTATGATTGCAAATGGTAAAGAATGTGATTAAAGGCTCTTTTCCTATGTCAAAAGTTTTAGTTTTCGAGGGTAATAGCTACGTATGTTGAAAAAATGAAGATATTAGACTATTTTATGATTGCACATGGTAAAGAATGTGATTAAAGGCTCTTTTCCTATGTCAAAAGTTTTAGTTTTCGAGGGTAATAGCTACGTATGTTGAAAAAATGAAGATATTAGACTATTTTATGATTGCACATGGTAAAGAATGTGATTAAAGGCTCTTTTCCTATGTCAAAAGTTTTAGTTTTCGAGGGTAATAGCTACGTATGTTTAAAAAATGAAGATATTAGACTATTTTATGATTGCAAATGGTAAAGAATGTGATTAAAGGCTCTTTTCCTATTTCAAAAGTTTTCGTTTTCGAGGGTCATAGCTACGTATGTTGGAAAAATGAAGATATTAGACTATTTTATGATTGCACATGGTAAAGAATGTGATTAAAGGCTCTTTTCCTATGTCAAAAGTTTTAATTTTCGAGGGTAATAGCTACGTATGTTGAAAAATGAAGATATTAGACTATTTTATGATTGCAAATGGTAAAGAATGTGATTAAAGGCTCTTTTCCTATTTCAAAAGTTTTCGTTTTCGAGGGTAATAGCTACGTATGTTGGAAAAATGAAGATATTAGACTATTTTATGATTGCAAATGGTAAAGAATGTGATTAAAGGCTCTTTTCCTATGTCAAAAGTTTTAGTTTTCGAGGGTATAGCTACGTATGTTGAAAAAATGAAAATATTAGACTATTTTATAATTGCAAATGGTAACGAATGTGATTAAAGGCTCTTTTCCTATGTCAAAAGTTTTAGTTTTCGAGGGTAATAGCTACGTATGTTGAAAAAATGAAGATATTAGACTATTTTATAATTGCAAATGGTAACGAAAGTGCTTAAAGGCTCTTTTCCTATTTCAAAAGTTTTAGTTTTCGAGGGTAATAGCTACGTATGTTGAAAAAATGAAGATATTAGACTATTTTTATGATTGCAAATGGTAAAGAATGTGATTAAAGGCTCTTTTCCTATGTCAAAAGTTTTAGTTTTCGAGGGTAATAGCTACGTATGTTGGAAAAATGAAGATATTAGACTATTTTATGATTGCACATGGTAAATAAAGTGATTAAAGGCTCTTTTCCTATGTCAAAAGTTTTAGTTTTCGAGGGTAATAGCTACATATGTTGAAAAAAATGAAGATATTAGACTATTTTATGATTGCAAATGGTAAAGAATGTGATTAAAGGCTCTTTTCCTATGTCAAAAGTTTTAGTTTTCGAGGGTAATAGCTACGTATGTTGGAAAAATGAAGATATTAGACTATTTTATGATTGCACATGGTAAAGAAAGTGATTAAAGGCTGTTTTCCTATGTCAAAAGTTTTCGTTTTCGAGGGTAATAGCTATGTATGTTGAAAAAATGAAGATATTAGACTATTTTATGATTGCAAATGGTAAAGAATGTGATTAAAGGCTCTTTTCCTATGTCAAAAGTTTTAGTTTTCGAGGGTAATAGCTACGTAGGTTGAAAAAATGAAGATATTAGACTATTTTATGATTGCACATGGTAAAGAAAGTGATTAAAGGCTCTTTTCCTATGTCAAAAGTTTTAGTTTTCGAGGGTAATAGCTACATATGTTGAAAAAAATGAAGATATTAGACTATTTTATGATTGCAAATGGTAAAGAATGTGATTATAGGCTATTTTCCTATGTCAAAAGTTTTCGTTTTCGAGGGTAATAGCTATGTATGTTGAAAAAATTAAGATATTAGACTATTTTATGATTGCAAATGGTAAAGAATGTGATTAAAGGCTCTTTTCCTATGTCAAAAGTTTTAGTTTTCGAGGGTAATAGCTACGTATGTTGAAAAAATGAAGATATTAGACTATTTTATGATTGCAAATGGTAAAGAATGTGATTAAAGGCTCTTTTCCTATGTCAAAAGTTTTAGTTTTCGAGGGTAATAGCTACGTATGTTGAAAAAATGAAGATATTAGACTATTTTATAATTGCACATGGTAAAGAATGTGATTAAAGGCTCTTTTCCTATGTCAAAAGTTTTAGTTTTCGAGGGTAATAGCTACGTATGTTGAAAAAATGAAGATATTAGACTATTTTATGATTGCAAATGGTAAAGAATGTGATTAAAGGCTCTTTTCCTATTTCAAAAGTTTTCGTTTTCGAGGGTAATAGCTACGTATGTTGGAAAAATGAAGATATTAGACTATTTTATGATTGCAAATGGTAAAGAATGTGATTAAAGGCTCTTTTCCTATGTCAAAAGTTTTAATTTTCGAGGGTTATAGCTACGTATGTTGAAAAATGAAGATATTAGACTATTTTATGATTGCAAATGGTAAAGAATGTGATTAAAGGCTCTTTTCCTATGTCAAAAGTTTTAGTTTTCGAGGGTAATAGCTACGTATGTTTAAAAAATGATGATATTAGACTATTTTATGATTGCAAATGGTAAAGAATGTGATTAAAGGTTCTTTTCCTATTTCAAAAGTTTTCGTTTTCGAGGGTAATAGCTACGTATGTTGGAAAAATGAAAATATTAGACTATTTTATGATTGCACATGGTAAAGAATGTGATTAAAGGCTCTTTTCCTATGTCAAAAGTTTTAATTTTCGAGGGTAATAGCTACGTATGTTGAAAAAATGAAGATATTAGACTATTTTATGATTGCAAATGGTAAAGAATGTGATAAAAGGCTCTTTTCCTATTTCAAAAGTTTTTGTTTTCGAGGGTAATAGCTACGTATGTTTGAAAAATGAAGATATAGACTATTTTATGATTGCAAATGGTAAAGAATGTGATTAAAGGCTCTTTTCCTATGTCAAAAGTTTTAGTTTTCGAGGGTAATAGCTACGTATGTTGAAAAAATGAAAATATTAGACTATTTTATAATTGCAAATGGTAACGAATGTGATTAAAGGCTCTTTTCCTATGTCAAAAGTTTTAGTTTTCGAGGGTAATAGCTACGTATGTTGAAAAAATGAAGATATTAGACTATTTTATAATTGCAAATGGTAACGAAAGTGCTTAAAGGCTCTTTTCCTATTTCAAAAGTTTTAGTTTTCGAGGGTAATAGCTACGTATGTTGAAAAAATGAAGATATTAGACTATTTTATGATTGCAAATGGTAAAGAATGTGATTAAAGGCTCTTTTCCTATGTCAAAAGTTTTAGTTTTCGAGGGTAATAGCTACGTATGTTGGAAAAATGAAGATATTAGACTATTTTATGATTGCACATGGTAAAGAAAGTGATTAAAGGCTCTTTTCCTATGTCAATAGTTTTAGTTTTCGAGGGTAATAGCTACATATGTTGAAAAAAATGAAGATATTAGACTATTTTATGATTGCAAATGGTAAAGAATGTGATTAAAGGCTATTTTCCTATGTCAAAAGTTTTCGTTTTCGAGGGTAATAGCTATGTATGTTGAAAAAATGAAGATATTAGACTATTTTATGATTGCAAATGGTAAAGAATGTGATTAAAGGCTCTTTTCCTATTTCAAAAGTTTTCGTTTTCGAGGGTAATAGCTACGTATGTTGGAAAAATGAAGATATTAGACTATTTTATGATTGCAAATGGTAAAGAATGTGATTAAAGGCTCTTTTCCTATGTCAAAAGTTTTAGTTTTCGAGGGTAATAGCTACGTATGTTGAAAAAATGAAGATATTAGACTATTTTATGATTGCAAATGGTAAAGAATGTGATTAAAGGCTCTTTTCCTATGTCAAAAGTTTTAGTTTTCGAGGGTAATAGCTACGTATGTTGAAAAAATGAAGATATTAGACTATTTTATAATTGCAAATGGTAACGAATGTGATTAAAGGCTCTTTTCCTATGTCAAAAGTTTTAGTTTTCGAGGGTAATAGCTACGTGGCAAAAGTTTTAGTTTTCGAGGGTAATAGCTACGTATGTTGAAAAAATGAAGATATTAGACTATTTTATGATTGCAAATGGTAAAGAATGTGCTTAAAGGCTCTTTTCCTATGGCAAAAGTTTTAGTTTTCGAGGGTAATAGCTACGTATGTTGAAAAAATGAAGATATTAGATTATTTTATGATTGCAAATGGTAAAGAATGTGATTAAAGGCTCTTTTCCTATGTCAAAAGTTTTAGTTTTCGAGGGTAATAGCTACGTATGTTGAAAAAATGAAGATATTAGACTATTTTATAATTGCACATGGTAAAGAATGTGCTTAAAGGCTCTTTTCCTATGGCAAAAGTTTTAGTTTTCGAGGGTAATAGCTACGTATGTTGGAAAAATGAAGATATTAGACTATTTTATGATTGCACATGGTAAAGAAAGTGCTTAAAGGCTCTTTTCCTATTTCAAAAGTTTTAGTTTTCGAGGGTAATAGCTACGTATGTTGAAAAAATGAAGATATTAGACTATTTTATGATTGCACATGGTAAAGAAAGTGCTTAAAGGCTCTTTTCCTATTTCAAAAGTTTTAGTTTTCGAGGGTAATAGCTACGTATGTTGAAAAAATGAAGATATTAGACTATTTTATGATTGCACATGGTAAAGAATGTGATTAAAGGCTCTTTTCCTATGTCAAAAGTTTTAGTTTTCGAGGTTAATAGCTACGTATGTTGGAAAAATGAAGATATTAGACTATTTTATGATTGCACATGGTGAAGAAAGTGCTTAAAGGCTCTTTTCCTATTTCAAAAGTTTCAGTTGTCGAGGGTAATAGCTACGTATGTTGAAAAAATGAAGATATTAGACTATTTTATGATTGCAAATGGTAAAGAATGTGATTAAAGGCTCTTTTCCTATGTCAAAAGTTTTAGTTTTCGAGGGTATAAGCTACGTATGTTGGAAAAATGAAGATATTAGACTATTTTATGATTGCACTTGGTAAAGAATGTGATTAAAGGCTCTTTTCCTATGTCAAAAGTTTTAATTTTCGAGGGTAATAGTTACGTATGTTGAAAAAATGAAGATATTAGACTATTTTATGATTGCAAATGGTAAAGAATGTGATTCAAGGCTCTTTTCCTATTTCAAAAGTTTTTGTTTTTGAGGGTAATAGCTACGTATGTTGGAAAATGAAGATATTAGACTATTTTATGATTGCAAATGGTAAAGAATGTGATTAAAGGCTCTTTTCCTATGTCAAAAGTTTTAGTTTTCGAGGGTAATAGCTACGTATGTTGAAAAAATGAAAATATTAGACTATTTTATAATTTCAAATGGTAACGAATGTGATTAAAGGCTCTCTTCCTATGTCAAAAGTTTTAGTTTTCGAGGGTAATAGCTACGTATGTTGAAAAAATGAAGATATTAGACTATTTTATAATTGCAAATGGTAACGAAAGTGCTTAAAGGCTCTTTTCCTATTTCAAAAGTTTTAGTTTTCGAGGGTAATAGCTACGTATGTTGAAAAAATGAAGATATTAGACTATTTTATGATTGCAAATGGTAAAGAATGTGATTAAAGGCTCTTTTCCTATGTCAAAAGTTTTAGTTTTCGAGGTTAATAGCTACGTATGTTGGAAAAATGAAGATATTAGACTATTTTATTATTGCACATGGTAAGGAAAGTGATTAAAGGCTCTTTTCCTATGTCAAAAGTTTTAGTTTTCGAGGGTAATAGCTACATATGTTGAAAAAAAATGAAGATAATAGACTATTTTATGATTGCAAATGGTAAAAAATGTGATTAAAGGCTATTTTCCTATGTCAAAAGTTTTCGTTTTCGAGGGTAATAGCTATGTATGTTGAAAAAAAGAAGATATTAGACTATTTTATGATTGCAAATGGTAAAGAATGTGATTAAAGGCTCTTTTCCTATGTCAAAAGTTTTAGTTTTCGAGGGTAATAGCTACGTATGTTGAAAAAATGAAGATATTAGACTATTTTATGATTGCAAATGGTAAAGAATGTGATTAAAGGCTCTTTTCCTATGTCAAAAGTTTTAGTTTTCAAGGGTAATAGCTACGTATGTTGAAAAAATGAAGATATTAGACTATTTTATGATTGCAAATGGTAAAGAATGTGATTAAAGGCTCTTTTCCTATGTCAAAAGTTTTAGTTTTCGAGGGTAATAGCTACGTATGTTGGAAAAATGAAGATATTAGACTATTTTATGATTGCACATGGTAAAGAATGTGATTAAAGGCTCTTTTCCTATGTCAAAAGTTTTAGTTTTCGAGGGTAATAGCTACGTATGTTGAAAAAATGAAGATATTAGACTATTTTATGATTGCAAATGGTAAAGAATGTGATTAAAGGCTCTTTTCCTATGTCAAAAGTTTTAGTTTTCGAGGGTAATAGCTACGTATGTTGAAAAAATGAAGATATTAGACTATTTTATAATTGCACATGGTAAAGAATGTGCTTAAAGGCTCTTTTCCTATGGCAAAAGTTTTAGTTTTCGAGGGTAATAGCTACGTATGTTGGAAAAATGAAGATATTAGACTATTTTATGATTGCACATGGTAAAGAAAGTGCTTAAAGGCTCTTTTCCTATTTCAAAAGTTTTAGTTTTCGAGGGTAATAGCTACGTATGTTGAAAAATGAAGATATTAGACTATTTTATGATTGCACATGGTAAAGAAAGTGCTTAAAGGCTCTTTTCCTATTTCAAAAGTTTTAGTTTTCATGGGTAATAGCTACGTATGTTGAAAAAATGAAGATATTACACTATTTTATGATTGCACATGGTAAAGAATGTGATTAAAGGCTCTTTTCCTATGTCAAAAGTTTTAGTTTTCGAGGTTAATAGCTATGTATGTTGGAAAAATGAAGATATTAGACTATTTTATGATTGCACATGGTAAAGAAAGTGCTTAAGGCTCTTTTCCTATTTCAAAAGTTTTAGTTTTCGAGGGTAATAGCTACGTATGTTGAAAAAATGAAGATATTAGACTATTTTATGATTGCAAATGGTAAAGAATGTGATTAAAGGCTCTTTTCCTATGTCAAAAGTTTTAGTTTTCGAGGGTAATAGCTACGTATGTTGGAAAAATGAAGATATTAGACTATTTTATGATTGCACATGGTAAAGAATGTGATTAAAGGCTCTTTTCCTATGTCAAAAGTTTTAATTTTCGAGGGTAATAGCTACGTATGTTGAAAAAATGAAGATATTAGACTATTTATGATTGCAAATGGTAAAGATGTGATTAAAGGCTCTTTTCCTATTTAAAAAGTTTTCGTTTTCGAGGGTAATAGCTACGTATGTTGGAAAAATGAAGATATTAGACTATTTTATGATTGCAAATGGTAAAGAATGTGATTAAAGGCTCTTTTCCTATGTCAAAAGTTTTAGTTTTCGAGGGTAATAGCTACGTATGTTGAAAAAATGAAGATATTAGACTATTTTATTATTGCACATGGTAAAGAAAGTGCTTAAAGGCTCTTTTCCTATTTCAAAAGTTTTAGTTTTCGAGGGTAATAGCTACGTATGTTGAAAAAATGAAGATATTAGACTATTTTATGATTGCACATGGTAAAGAAAGTGCTTAAAGGCTCTTTTCCTATTTCAAAAGTTTAGTTTTCGAGGGTAATAGCTACGTATGTTGAAAAAATGAAGATATTAGACTATTTTATGATTGCACATGGTAAAGAATGTGATTAAAGGCTGTTTTCCTATGTCAAAAGTTTTAGTTTTCGAGGCTAATAGCTACGTATGTTGAAAAAATGAAGATATTAGACTATTTATGATTGCACATGGTGAAGAAAGTGCTTAAAGGCTCTTTTCCTATTTCAAAAGTTTCAGTTGTCGAGGGTAATAGCTACGTATGTTGAAAAAATGAAGATATTAGACTAATTTATGATTGCAAATGGTAAAGAATGTGATTATAGGCTCTTTTCCTATGTCAAAAGTTTTAGTTTTCGAGGGTATAAGCTACGTATGTTGGAAAAATGAAGATATTAGACTATTTTATGATTGCACTTGGTAAAGAATGTGATTAAAGGCTCTTTTCCTATGTCAAAAGTTTTAATTTTCGAGGGTAATAGCTACGTATGTTGAAAAAATGAAGATATTAGACTATTTTATGATTGCAAATGGTAAAGAATGTGATTAAAGGCTCTTTTCCTATTTCAAAAGTTTTTGTTTTTGAGGGTAATAGCTACGTATGTTGGAAAAATGAAGATATTAGACTATTTTATGATTGCATATGGTAAAGAATGTGATTAAAGGCTCTTTTCCTATGTCAAAAGTTTTAGTTTTCGAGGGTAATAGCTACATATGTTGAAAAAATGAAAATATTAGACTATTTTATAATTTCAAATGGTAACGAATGTGATTAAAGGCTCTCTTCCTATGTCAAAAGTTTTAGTTTTCGAGGGTAATAGCTACGTATGTTGAAAAAATGAAGATATTAGACTATTTTATAATTGCAAATGGTAACGAAAGTGCTTAAAGGCTCTTTTCCTATTTCAAAAGTTTTAGTTTTCGAAGGTAATAGCTACGTATGTTGAAAAAATGAAGATATTAGACTATTTTATGATTGCAAATGGTAAAGAATGTGATTAAAGGCTCTTTTCCTATGTCAAAAGTTTTAGTTTTCGAGGTTAATAGCTACGTATGTTGGAAAAATGAAGATATTAGACTATTTTATTATTGCACATGGTAAGGAAAGTGATTAAAGGCTCTTTTCCTATGTCAAAAGTTTTAGTTTTCGAGGGTAATAGCTACATATGTTGAAAAAAATGAAGATAATAGACTATTTTATGATTGCAAATGGTAAAAAATGTGATTAAAGGCTATTTTCCTATGTCAAAAGTTTTCGTTTTCGAGGGTAATAGCTATGTATGTTGAAAAAAAGAAGATATTAGACTATTTTATGATTGCAAATGGTAAAGAATGTGATTAAAGGCTCTTTTCCTATGTCAAAAGTTTTAGTTTTCGAGGGTAATAGCTACGTATGTTGAAAAAATGAAGATATTAGACTATTTTATGATTGCAAATGGTAAAGAATGTGATTAAAGGCTCTTTTCCTATGTCAAAAGTTTTAGTTTTCAAGGGTAATAGCTACGTATGTTGAAAAAATGAAGATATTAGACTATTTTATGATTGCAAATGGTAAAGAATGTGATTAAAGGCTCTTTTCCTATGTCAAAAGTTTTAGTTTTCGAGGGTAATAGCTACGTATGTTGGAAAAATGAAGATATTAGACTATTTTATGATTGCACATGGTAAAGAATGTGATTAAAGGCTCTTTTCCTATGTCAAAAGTTTTAGTTTTCGAGGGTAATAGCTACGTATGTTGAAAAAATGAAGATATTAGATTATTTTATGATTGCAAATGGTAAAGAATGTGATTAAAGGCTCTTTTCCTATGTCAAAAGTTTTAGTTTTCGAGGGTAATAGCTACGTATGTTGAAAAAATGAAGATATTAGACTATTTTATAATTGCACATGGTAAAGAATGTGCTTAAAGGCTCTTTTCCTATGGCAAAAGTTTTAGTTTTCGAGGGTAATAGCTACGTATATTGGAAAAATGAAGATATTAGACTATTTTATGATTGCACATGGTAAAGAAAGTGCTTAAAGGCTCTTTTCCTATTTCAAAAGTTTTAGTTTTCGAGGGTAATAGCTACGTATGTTGAAAAAATGAAGATATTAGACTATTTTATGATTGCACATGGTAAAGAAAGTGCTTAAAGGCTCTTTTCCTATTTCAAAAGTTTTAGTTTTCATGGGTAATAGCTACGTATGTTGAAAAAATGAAGATATTAGACTATTTTATGATTGCACATGGTAAAGAATGTGATTAAAGGCTCTTTTCCTATGTCAAAAGTTTTAGTTTTCGAGGTTAATAGCTATGTATGTTGGAAAAATGAAGATATTAGACTATTTTATGATTGCACATGGTAAAGAAAGTGCTTAAAGGCTCTTTTCCTATTTCAAAAGTTTTAGTTTTCGAGGGTAATAGCTACGTATGTTGAAAAAATGAAGATATTAGACTATTTTATGATTGCAAATGGTAAAGAATGTGATTAAAGGCTCTTTTCCTATGTCAAAAGTTTTAGTTTTCGAGGGTAATAGCTACGTATGTTGGAAAAATGAAGATATTAGACTATTTTATGATTGCACATGGTAAAGAATGTGATTAAAGGCTCTTTTCCTATGTCAAAAGTTTTAATTTTCGAGGGTAATAGCTACGTATGTTGAAAAAATGAAGATATTAGACTATTTTATGATTGCAAATGGTAAAGAATGTGATTAAAGGCTCTTTTCCTATTTAAAAAGTTTTCGTTTCGAGGGTAATAGCTACGTATGTTGGAAAAATGAAGATATTAGACTATTTTATGATTGCAAATGGTAAAGAATGTGATTAAAGGCTCTTTTCCTATGTCAAAAGTTTTAGTTTTCGAGGGTAATAGCTACGTATGTTGAAAAAATGAAGATATTAGACTATTTTATAATTGCAAATGGTAACGAATGTGATTAAAGGCTCTTTTCCTATGTCAAAAGTTTTAGTTTTCGAGGGTAATAGCTACGTATGTTGAAAAAATGAAGATATTAGACTATTTTATGATTGCAAATGGTAAAGAATTTGATTAAAGGCTCTTTTCCTAAGTGAAAAGTTTTAGTTTTCGAGGGTAATAGCTACGTATGTTGGAAAAATGAAGATATTAGACTATTTTATTATTGCACATGGTAAAGAAAGTGATTAAAGGCTCTTTTCCTATGTCAAAAGTTTTAGTTTTCGAGGGTAATAGCTACATATGTTGAAAAAAATGAAGATATTAGACTATTTTATGATTGCAGATGGTAAAGAATGTGATTAAAGGCTATTTTCCTATGTCAAAAGTTTTCGTTTTCGAGGGTAATAGCTACGTATGTTGAAAAAATGAAGATATTAGACTATTTTATGATTGCAAATGGTAAAGAATGTGATTAAAGGCTCTTTTCCTATGTCAAAAGTTTTAGTTTTCAAGGGTAATAGCTACGTATGTTGAAAAAATGAAGATATTAGACTATTTTATGATTGCAAATGGTAAAGAATGTGATTAAAGGCTCTTTTCCTATGTCAAAAGTTTTAGTTTTCGAGGGTAATAGCTACGTATGTTGGAAAAATGAAGATATTAGACTATTTTATGATTGCACATGGTAAAGAATGTGATTAAAGGCTCTTTTCCTATGTCAAAAGTTTTAGTTTTCGAGGGTAATAGCTACGTATGTTGAAAAAAATGAAGATATTAGATTATTTTATGATTGCAAATGGTAAAGAATGTGATTAAAGGCTCTTTTCCTATGTCAAAAGTTTTAGTTTTCGAGGGTAATAGCTATGTATGTTGAAAAAATGAAGATATTAGACTATTTTATAATTGCACATGGTAAAGAATGTGCTTAAAGGCTCTTTTCCTATGGCAAAAGTTTTAGTTTTCGAGGGTAATAGCTACGTATGTTGGAAAAATGAAGATATTAGACTATTTTATGATTGCATATGGTAAAGAAAGTGCTTAAAGGCTCTTTTCCTATTTCAAAAGTTTTAGTTTTCGAGGGTAATAGCTACGTATGTTGAAAAAATGAAGATATTAGACTATTTTATGATTGCACATGGTAAAGAAAGTGCTTAAAGGCTCGTTTCC
>NW_027066153.1:0-19467 GCF_032884065.1 Artemia franciscana
TCGCGCGCACCCCAACACCTAGTTGGTGGGGGCGCTTCGCGCCCCCCCCCAAGCCCCCCCGCGCGCGTAAGTCGTTACGAACCATAATAGTTACGCGCCATTGTAGTTGTGTCCCTATGTCCCACCTGTGAATATAGATAGATATATATATATATATGGTTTTAACTACGTAAAACTTGCGAATATACAACATTCTTTGCTGTCCCATTGTCTTTGCATATAAATAGATTGTCAGGTTTACCGACTCTTGAACATGCAACATATAATGGTCCATGGGAAAACAATCTGTATTCAGATCTATACCTCATGATTCTAATGATTGCCCTTGAGCTTTGTTGATGGTGATTGCTAATCGACCATTCCCTGTCCCGGTGTCCCGGTCGTCATTTACATCCCCCTGTTTCCTCCGGTGTCCCCGTTGTAGTTGTGTCCCTGTGTCCCGGTCGTCATTTATATTCCCTGTGTCCCGGTCGTCATTTGTATCCCGGTGTCCCGGTCTGTATATACATTCATTTTAGAGTTGCGTTTTTCTCCTTTATTTTTTTCCTTTTTTTTTCTTTTTTAGCTTATTTAGATTTTTAGATTTTTTAGTTTTTTTATTAGTTTTTAGTTTTTTTTTTCTTTTTAGTTTTTTTGTCCCGGTCGTCATTTATATCCCCCTGTTTCCCCCGTTGTCCCCGTTGTAGTTGTGTCCCTGTGTCCCGGTCGTCATTTATATTCCCTGTGTCCCGGTCGTCATTTGTATCCCGGTGTACCGGTCTGTATATACATTCGTTTTTTAGTTTTGTTTTTCTCCTTTATTTTTTTCCTTTTTTTTTTAGTTTATTTAGATTTTTAGATTTTTTAGTTTTTTTATTAGTTTTTAGTTTTTTTTTCTTTTTAGTTTTTTTGTAGTTTTTACCTTCTTTTTAGTTTTGTTAATTTTTTTTTTACTTATGTCCTGGTCGTCATTTATACTCCCTATGTCCCGGTGCTTTGTTGATTGCTAATCGAACATTCCTTTTGTCCTGGTCGCTTTCTCTTTGAGTGTCGTCATTTATTTTTTTCTTTTTTAGTTCTTTTAGTTTTTACCTTTTTTAGTTTTTTTTAGTTTTTTAGATGAAAATTTTTTTTAGTTTTTTCCTTTTTTTCTTTTTAGTTTTTATTGGTTTTTACCTTTATGTTAGCTTATTTTTCAGTTTTTTCCTTTTTTTTAGTTTTTTTTTATTTTTTATTTTTTTTAGTTTTTTACCTTTTTTTAGTTTTTTTAGTTTTTTTAGTTTTTTTAGTTTTTTAGCTTTTTTACTTTTTTTATTAGTTTTTAGTTTTTTTGTAGTTTTTGCCTTTTTTTAGTTTTTTCAGTTTTTTTTTTTAGTTTTTTATTGGTTTTTACCTTTATTTTAGCTTATTTTTCAGTTTTTTCTTTTTTTTCAGTTTTTTTTAGTTTTTAGTTTTTTTAGTTTTTTACCTTTTTTTAATTTTTTTAGTTTTTTTAGTTTTTTAGCTTTTTTATTTTTTTTATTAGTTTTTAGTTTTTTTTGTAGTTTTTGCCTTTTTTTTAGTTTTTTTAGTTTTTTAGCTTTTTTATTAGTTTTTAGTTTTTTTTGTAGTTTTTGCCTTTTTTTAGTTTGACAACTTATTTTTATATATATAGATAGTTTTTTTTTTTTACTTATGTCCTGGTCGTCATTTATACTCCCTGTGTCCCGGTGCTTTGTTGATTGCTAATCGAACATTCCTTTTGTCCTGGTCGCTTTCTCTTTGAGTGTCGTCATTTATTAGTTTTTTCCTTTTTTTCTTTTTAGTTTTTTATTGGTTTTTACCTTTATTTTAGCTTATTTTTCAGTTTTTTCCTTTTTTTTAGTTTTTTTTTATTTTTTATTTTTTTTAGTTTTTTACCTTTTTTTAGTTTTTTTAGTTTTTTTAGTTTTTTAGCTTTTTTACTTTTTTTATTAGTTTTTAGTTTTTTTTTGTAGTTTTTGCCTTTTTTAGTTTTTTCAGTTTTTTTTTTAGTTTTTTATTGGTTTTTACCTTTATAGTTTTTTTAGTTTTTTAGCTTTTTTATTTTTTTATTAGTTTTTAGTTTTTTTTGTAGTTTTTGCCTTTTTTTAGTTTTTTCAGTTTTGACGTCACCTGATCCAGTTTTTTCAGGTGACGTCACCTGACCCATCCACACATCCACAGACAGACAACTTATTTTTATATATATAGATATATATATATATATATATATATATATATATATATATATATATATATATATATATATATATATATATATATATATATATATATAGACCATTGAACCTCATCACTTGCATCTTAAAGTCAAGAACAGGGGGGTACACAAACTTTTGTCTTTAAATTTAAGAACACCTAGCTGTAGGCAGGATTGCCACCATCTGAAGGGAAAAAATTGTGGTAAATCTCATGTAAAACTCATGGCTTGGCGATGACAACTGTATTACGAAAGGAATCAACATGTGCTGTCTTTCAGTTAATACATACTCGGTACGCAAGAATACTCTTACTACTCAAAGATGAACTTTTCTTTAATTTCACTCGGGTTTAATGAAAAAATATAACACCACTGAGTCCCTTATCTCTCAAACCTTATTACGCACTATGGCTCTTCCCTCACTTCCTTCACTTCCCTCACAACCATGGCGTCTACCTTCAATATTATCCTTGCAAGTCCCTACCATTTCATCCATGAGCAAACCACTCCAATCTATATAAATATATATATATATATACTAGCTGTTGGGGTGGCGCTTCGCGCCACCCCAACACCTAGTTGGTGGGGGCGCTTCGCGCCCCCCCCCCAAGCCCCCCCGCGCGCGTAAGTCGTTACGCGCCATATTAGTTACGCGCCATTGTAGTTGTGTCCCTATGTCCCACCTGTGAATATAGATACATATATATATATGTTTTTAACTACGTAAAACTTGCGAATATACAACATTCTTTGCTGTCCCATTGTCTGTGCATATAAATAGATTGTTTACCGACTCTTGAAAATGCAACATATAATGGTCCATGGGAAAACAATCCGTATTCAGATCTATACCTCATGATTCTAATGATTGCCCTTGAGCTTTGTTGATGGTGATTGCTAATCTACCATTCCCTGTGTCGCCATCGTCATTTATATATCCCCTTGTGCCCCCCGGCATCCCCTTTGTAGTTTTGTCCCTGTGTCCCGGTCGTCATTTGTGTCCCGGTGTCCCAGTCTGTGATTTCTCTTTGAGTGTCCCGGGCGTCATTTATATTCCATGTGTCCCGGTGTCTCGGTCGTCATTTATATCCCCCTGTGCCCCCCGGCGTCCCCGTTGTAGTTGTGTCCCTGTGTCCCGGTCGTCATTTATATTCCCTGTGTCCCGGTCGTCATTTGTATCCCGGTGTCCCGGTCTGTATATACATTCGTTTTTTAGTTTTGTTTTTCTCCTTTATTTTTTTCCTTTTTTATTTTTTTTCTTTTTTAGTTTATTTAGATTTTTAGATTTTTTAGTTTTTTTTATTAGTTTTTATTTTTTTTTCTTTTTAGTTTTTTTGTAGTTTTTACCTTTTTTTTTAGTTTTTTTAGTTTTTTTTACTTATATCCTGGTCGTCATTTATACTCCCTGTGTCCCGGTCGTCATTTGTGTCCCGGTGCTTTGTTGATTGCTAATCGAACATTCCTTTTGTCCCGGTCGCTTTCTCTTTGAGTGTCGTCATTCATATTCCCTATGTGCCGGTGTCCCGGTCGTCATTTGTGTCCCGATGTCCCGGTCTGTAATTTCGTCAGTTGAAAACGTATGATGAAATAAATTTTTAATTTTTTCCCTTTTTTTGTTTTTAGTTTTTTTTATTGGTTTTTACCTTTTTTTTAGGTTTTTTAGTTTTTTTCTTTTTTCTTTTTAGTTTTTTTTGAAGTTTTTATCTTTTTAGTTTTTTTATTTTTATTTATATTTTTTTAGTTTTCTTTTTCTCCTTTATTTTTCAGTTTTTTCCTTTTTTTAGTTTTTTTTCTTTTTTAGTTCTTTTAGTTTTTACGTTTTTTAGTTTTTTTTAGTTTTTTTAGTTTTTTATTTTTTTTTTATTAGTTTTTAGTTTATTTTATGGTTTTTTCCTTTTTTTAGTTTTTTTTTTAGTTTTTTATCTTTTTTTAGTTTTTTTTAGTTTTTAAGCTTTTTTAGATTTTTTTTATTTTGTTTTCTTTTTTTTTTTGTAGTTTTTACCTTCTTTAGATTTTTGCTTCTTTTATATTAATGCTAAAGCCAAAGTTCGAACCTGGAACCTCTTGAACCTAGAACCTGGAACATAACGCCTTATCAACTCAGCTACATCGGCTTGAATACATTCGTTTTTGAATTGGTATATGATGAAATAATTCAGACGTCATATTATATTATGAAAAAAATTTTTAGTTTTTTTTTTCTTTTTTTCTTTTTTGTTTTTTTATTGGTTTTTACCTTTTTTTTTAGCTTTTTTAGTTTTTTTTCGTTTTTTCTTTTTAGTTTTTTTGTAGTTTTTATCTTTTTTATTTTTTTGTATTTTTATTCATATTTTTTTAGTTTTCTTTTTCTCTTTTATTTTTCAGTCTTTTCCTTTTTTTAGTTTTTTTCTTTTTTAGTTTTTAGTTTTTTTTAGTTTTTTACCTTTTTTTAGTTTTTTTAGTTTTTTTAGTTTTTTAGATTTTTTAGTTTTTTTATTAGTTTTTAGTTTTTTTTTGTAGTTTTTGCCTTTTTTTATTTTTTTCATTTTTTTTTAGTTTTTAGTTTTTTACCTTTTTTTAGTTTTTTTTAGTTTTTTAGCTTTTTTAGTTTTTTTTTTCTTTTTAGTTTTTTTTGTAGTTTTTACCTTTTTTAGTTTTTTTTCTTATTTTGTATTAGTGTGAAATAATTCAGACGTCATATGCGGACAAACCCGACGTCACCTGATCCGCAGATCCACAGATCCACAGACAACTTATTTTTATATATATACTAGCTGTTGGGGTGGCGCTTCGCGCCACCCCAACACCTAGTTGGTGGAGGCGCTTCGCGCCCCCCCCCCAAGCCCCCCCGCGCGCGTAAGTCGTTACGCGCCATAATAGTTACGCGCCATTGTAGTTGTGTCCCTATGTCCCACCTGTGAATATAGATAGATATATATATATATGGTTTTAACTACGTAAAACTTGCGAATATACAACATTCTTTGCTGTCCCATTGTCTTTGCATATAAATAGATTGTCAGGTTTACCGACTCTTGAACATGCAACATATAATGGTCCATGGGAAAACAATCTGTATTCAGATCTATACCTCATGATTCTAATGATTGCCCTTGAGCTTTGTTGATGGTGATTGCTAATCGACCATTCCCTGTCCCGGTGTCCCGGTCGTCATTTACATCCCCCTGTTTCCTCCGGTGTCCCCGTTGTAGTTGTGTCCCTGTGTCCCGGTCGTCATTTATATTCCCTGTGTCCCGGTCGTCATTTGTATCCCGGTGTCCCGGTCTGTATATACATTCGTTTTTTAGTTTTGTTTTTCTCCTTTATTTTTTTCCTTTTTTTTCTTTTTTAGCTTATTTAGATTTTTAGATTTTTTAGTTTTTTTATTATTTTTTAGTTTTTTTTTCTTTTTAGTTTTTTTGTCCCGGTCGTCATTTATATCCCCCTGTTTCCCCCGGTGTCCCCGTTGTAGTTGTGTCCCTGTGTCCCGGTCGTCATTTATATTCCCTGTGTCCCGGTCGTCATTTGTATCCCGGTGTACCGGTCTGTTTTTTGTTTTTTTTAGTTTTTTACCTTTTTTTAGTTTTTTTAGTTTTTTTAGTTTTTTTAGTTTTTTAGCTTTTTTACTTTTTTTATTAGTTTTTAGTTTTTTTGTAGTTTTTGCCTTTTTTTAGTTTTTTCAGTTTTTTTTTTTTAGTTTTTTATTGGTTTTTACCTTTATTTTAGCTTATTTTTCAGTTTTTTCCTTTTTTTTAGTTTTTTTTAGTTTTTAGTTTTTTTAGTTTTTTACCTTTTTTTAGTTTTTTTAGTTTTTTTAGTTTTTTAGCTTTTTTATTTTTTTATTAGTTTTTAGTTTTTTTTGTAGTTTTTGCCTTTTTTTTAGTTTTTTTAGTTTTTTAGCTTTTTTATTAGTTTTTAGTTTTTTTTTGTAGTTTTTGCCTTTTTTTAGTTTGACAACTTATTTTTATATATATAGATAGTTTTTTTTTTACTGATGTCCTGGTCGTCATTTATACTCCCTGTGTCCCGGTGCTTTGTTGATTGCTAATCGAACATTCCTTTTGTCCTGGTCGCTTTCTCTTTGAGTGTCGTCATTTATTAGTTTTTTCCTTTTTTTCTTTTTAGTTTTTTATTGGTTTTTACCTTTATTTTAGCTTATTTTTCAGTTTTTTCCTTTTTTTTAGTTTTTTTTTATTTTTTATTTTTTTTAGTTTTTTACCTTTTTTAGTTTTTTTAGTTTTTTTAGTTTTTTAGCTTTTTTACTTTTTTTATTAGTTTTTAGTTTTTTTTTGTAGTTTTTGCCTTTTTTTAGTTTTTTCAGTTTTTTTTTTAGTTTTTTATTGGTTTTTACCTTTATAGTTTTTTTAGTTTTTTAGCTTTTTTATTTTTTTTATTAGTTTTTAGTTTTTTTTGTAGTTTTTGCCTTTTTTTAGTTTTTTCAGTTTTGACGTCACCTGATCCAGTTTTTTCAGGTGACGTCACCTGACACATCCATCCATCCATCCACAGACAACTTATTTTTATATATATAGATAGATATATAGAAGATTGTGTAACAGACATACAACTTATATATAGAAGATAGTGTAACAGACATACAACTTATTTTTATATAGATAGAAGATAGATATGTTTTCTCTTCCTTTTTATTTTTTTCTTTTTTAGTTTTTTCTTCTTTTTTTAGGTTTTTCCTTTTTTATTTTTTTTTATTTTTTAGTTTTTTTCTTTCTTTTTTAGTTTTTTACTTTTTTTCTTTTTTCAGTTTTCTTTTTCTTCTTTATTTTTCAGACGTCATATGCAAACCCTCAACACAAAAATACATACAACTTATTTTTATATATATACTAGCTGTTGGGGTGGCGCTTCGCGCCACCCCAACACCTAGTTGGTGGGGGCGCTTCGCGCCCCCCCCCCAAGCCCCCCCGCGCGCGTAAGTCGTTACGCGCCATATTAGTTACGCGCCATTGTAGTTGTGTCCCTATGTCCCACCTGTGAATATAGGGACACATATATATATGTTTTTAACTACGTAAAACTTGCGAATATACAACATTCTTTGCTGTCCCATTGTCTGTGCATATAAATAGATTGTCAGGTTTACCGACTCTTGAACATGCAACATATAATGGTCCATGGGAAAACAATCCGTATTCAGATCTATACCTCATGATTCTAATGATTGCCCTTGAGCTTTGTTGATGGTGATTGCTAATCGACGATTCCCTGTGTCGCCGTCGTCATTTATATATCCCCGTGTGCCCCCCGGTGTCCCGGTCGTCATTTATATTCCATGTGTTCTGGTCGTCATTTATGTCCCGGTGTCCCAGTCTGTGAATTCTCTTTGAGGGTCCCGGGCGTCATTGATATTCCTTGTGTCCCGGTCGTCATTCGTGTCCCGGTGTCCCAGTCTGTATATACATCCGTTTTTGAATTGGTCTTTTTTTAGGTTTTAGTTTTCTGCCTTTTTTTTAGTTTTTTTTAGTTATACCTCATGATTCTAATGATTGCCCTTGAGCTTTGTTGATGGTGATTGCTAATCGAACATTCTCTGTGTCCCCATCGTCATTTATATATCCCCCTGTGCCCCCCGGCGTCCCCGTTGTAGTTGTGTCCCTGTGTCCTGGTCGTCATTTATATTCCCTGTGTCCCGGTCGTCATTTGTATTCCGGTGTCCCAGTCTGTATATACATTCGTTTTTGAAATGGTAAATGATGAAATAAATTTTTGTATTTTTCCCCTTTTTTTCTTTTTAGTTTTATTTTGGTTTTTACATTTTTTAGTTTTTTAGTTTTTTTTTCTTTTTTCTTTTTAGTTTTTTTTTTATTTTTATAGTTTTGTTTTTCTCCTTTATTTTTCTTTTTGTTTCCTTTTTTTAGTTTTTTTTATTTTTTAGTTTTTTTAGTTTTTTAGCTTTTTTAGTTTTTTATTAGTTTTTAGTTTGTTTTTTTCTTTTTAGTTTTTTTGTAGTTTTTACCTTTTTTTTGTAGTTTTTAGTTTGTTTTTTTCTTTTTAGTTTTTTTGTAGTTTTTACCTTTTTTTTTAGTTTTTTTTTACTTATGTCCTGGTCGTCATTTATACTCCCTGTGTCCCGGTCGTCATTTGTGATGGTTTGTTGACGGTGTTTTGTTGATGGTGATTGCTAATTGAACATTCCTTGTGTCCCGGTCGCTTTCTCTTTGAGTGTCCCGGTCGTCATTTATATTCCCTATGTGCCGGTGTCCTGGTCGTCATTTGTGTCCCAATGTAATTTCGTAATTTCGTCAGTCGAAAACATGACGTCAGCCGACACAGAAACATGACGTCACCTGATCCACGATCCACAGACAACTTATTTTTATATATATAGATATATATATATATATATATATATATATATATATATATATATATATATATATATATATAAATAAGTTGTCTGTGTGTCGAGTGACGTCATGTTTGTGTGTCAACTGACATCATATTTGTCGACTGACGAATTTACAGACCGGGACGTCGGGACAGAAATGACGACCGGGACACTGAGACATAGGGAATATAAATGACGACCGGGACATTTAAAGAGAAAGCGACCAGGACACAAGGAATGTTCAATTAGCAATCATCATCAACAAAGCACCGGGACACAAATGACGACTGGGACACGGGGAATATATATGACGACCAGGATACTCAAAGAGAAATTACAGACCGGGACACCGGGACACAAATGACGACCGGGACGCAGGGAAACAACAACAACGGGGACACCGGGGGGCATAGGGGGATATATAAATGACGATGGGGATACAGGGAATGTTCCCTGTCAACCATCAACAAATTAGCAATCGCCATCAACAAAGCTCAAGGGCAATCATTGGAATAATGCAGAGACAATGGGACAGCCAAGAATGTTGTATATTCGCAAGTTTTACGTAGTTAAAAATTATATATATATATATATATATATATATATATATATATATATATATATATATATATATATATATATATATATATATATATATTCATAGGTGGGACACAGGGACACAACTACAATGGCGCGTAACTAATATGGCGCGTAACGACTTACGCACGCGGGGAAGGCTTGGAGGGGCGCGAAGCACCCCCACCAACTAGGTGTTGGGGTGGCACGAAGCGCCACCCCAACAGCTAGTCTCTTCTAAAAAAAGAAATAATAATAAAATACTCAATAATGACCAAAATATCTTACCTGTTTAAATTCGTCATTCAATTTAACTTATTTCAAAACAAGATATTTTTTTAGTCTCTTTTTGAAAGAACCAAGGGAGCTCCTACCTCTCAGTTCAAGTGGAATAGTATTGTAAGCCTTAGCGCAGACGATGTCAGGCTAAAAATCTGGCCTCACTGTTGGCGTATGTCGAATATAAATCTGTGCAGATAGTCTTGTAATTGAAGATGCTGTTTGACTACCAAACAGAATAGATTCCTAAAAGGCAGTGGAAGCAAGCTGGAGAAGAATCTGAAAGTAAAATCCAAGCAGGAAAGCTCAAACAGCGATTTCTGCGAGAGATAATCGTCTGTGTGTTTAATGATCTTCCAGGCATTCTTGTAAATGGAATCCAATTTTTTCAGGTGGGATTTGAACGTCGACTGCCATGCCATTGCGCGATAGAGTAAATTGGGTTTGATGAGCCTATTGTAGAGAAGGGTAAGAGTTATAAATGGGAATATGTTCTTTAGTGTCTTCATGATGTTCAGATTCTTTGAATGCTTTAGTTCTACAGCATGGATGGAGGGAAGCAAAGAAAAGTTTTTATTCACTCTTAATCCTAAATAAGTTGTAAATCCGTTTGCTGGTAGTCGAACCTTTCTAAGAGACGTCGCAATTCCTGTTATTTACGGGTGAAGGGTTCCTACCCTAGAAAATAATAGGATGCAAGATTTTTCGACATTGATGACAAGTTTGTTACCATCTATCCACAGGTAAGAGATAAGATAATATTTATTTTCAAAAGTCTATCACAAGCTCTATAGAGCCGAATTCGCTTTATATGTCAGTAAAAGCTAAGAAAAAAAAAATTCAAAACAGTACATTAATTCAATCACTTAAAATTAAAAGGAATCAAAAAGCAAAATCATCAAAGATAAAGGGCAAATCAGTAAACTTAACAATTAAGTTAGAAAAACATTGCAGTAAATAAAAAAAGAATAAACACGGCAATAGAGGAAAAGGGGAATTTGGCAAGTACAAAATCACGAATTATTATTAAGGTGTTCCAGAATAAAGGGTATAAAACTTTTGCGAAACCTTTCTGTAACAGCATGGGTCGGAGAGTAAGTTGGGATAGCTAAGAAGGCTGACCGGGGGAGTCGGAGTCTAATGGGATTGTGAAAATCAGGGAGTAAGTCCTCAGTACGGGGATTGGAAATGACTGATTTAGCGAAAAGCAGGCAAATTTTTTCCCTCCTTTCTTTTAAGGTGGTAATGCGCGCAGCTTTAAGGACGAAGGATTATGGAATTTTGCCTTCTTTATAAATGATCCTGAGCGTACGCTTTTGGACCGACTCGATTTTGTCACTAAGTTCATTTGAAAGTTGCCAATGGCAGACCGGACATGCATATTCCAATAACGGCCTGATAAAGGATAGGTAAACACGGAGGGAATGTATCTTAGGACAATTAAATTTTTTTAGTAGCTTAAAAATGATTAGTGAAACTTTTGCTTGTTTAACAATGTTGGAAACATGTGTGTCCCACTTAAGATCATTAGAAATTGTGACACCAAGAAGCTTAACATGTTTCACTAGTATTTCGCTTGGGATCGGGTCGCAAAAATTTGGGATTAGATTTCAAGAAGTTGATTGTAATTGTCTGTGATTTGGTGGGATTTACCGTCATATTTAGATTCTTAGATTCACCCGAACATTGGGTTAGGATTTCAACTTTTAATAAAAGACGGTTTCAGTAATAGTAAAGGAATGTTTAACTGTAGCTAGTGGAGATAGGAGTAGGCTAAAGTGGTAACTACCTCCGAGAGGGGGAAGAATGGTGACGGGTCTGTAGAAATTTGACATATTGTTGCGTATTAAATCAAGAGTAACATTGCCTTTGGTAGTAGGAACTTTTACAATTTGTTTTAGACTAAAAGTATTACATGTAGACTCAAGTTTTAATTCATTTGCATCACCCAAGAGGAAAATTCCAGTATTTGGGTATTTAGATAGTACATAGTCGGCACCGCTATGCAATTTTTCAATAAAATTAATTTTTTCAGCCACTCTCTGCCCAGGAGAGTAGTAAAAACAACACAGGACGATCAAATTGAAAGGACGTGGTAAGACCTTAGGTCGAACACAAACCCACAAAATTTCATCAAAGGGAGTAAGACAAGGAACTAATATTTCTGGAAGATAAAAATCATTACGGACAAAGAAAAGAATTCCAACCCCTTTCTTACCCAGAGGGTGGGTTTCGGGTCTGAGTTTAATAAACTGGGTGAAATTATTCATTTTTAACATGTGTGTATTTTGAGCGTGTACTTCAGTAATAGCGATTGTGTCTGATCTATATATTTTAGAAAAGGAGTCTAATTCATTAAGTTTTTCAAAATTAAGACTTTCAGCGTTGCTTAACAAAAGTGTGGAAAATTTAAAACGACCTGCAAAGATACCATTTTTACACTTAGCTTTATTTAAATTACAAATGGGTACAGGGGGTGTGGTTGGATTCTTAGCGGGGGCCAGATTAATGTAGTCAGAACAAGGGACCAAGGGAGCACATTTGACCCTTATGGGATGACTATTAGGGTCAACATCGATAGATGAATTATTAGAGTAAGAGAAGGATTTGTCTTGGGGATTTGGGGGTGGGGGGACGGGCAATGATATGGATGAAGCACTAGGAGAACAATTAGGATTCGTTATAAGACAATTAAAAAGTCTCAGACCTGAGTCACGTTGACAGGGTAGGCACGAGGGATAAAACAAATGGGCTGGGGATGGGGTTTCATAAGGTGCTGGGAAAGGGGGCCTGGTTGGGAATAGTGATTCATGTCCGTCAAGAAATTGCTGGTTTGTGGCAGAGTAGGGAGGGTATAGGGCAGCATACTGTGAGGGGGGAGGAAATAGGACTTCTGTTTGCGGGAAGGGGGAGGAGATAGCAAAGGATAAGGGAGGAGAGTTCGGGATCGGCAAGGGTTTGTCAATTTTTCAGCTGTGCCTGATGCACTTTGATGAGAAATTTTTGCTTGAGTGCGGTGCACTAAAAAAGGACGGCAGAAGGGAGATGAGTGGCTCTTACAATTTTTATCTTTTGACAGGGACACTGGAACAGGGCCACAGGGAGTAGAATTAACATCATCTACTTTTGGTGCATGGAAAAAACTACAATATTTGTTACAATGCATGGTGGGGAAAGGTGGAGGAAAAGTTTGTATGGGAGGGGAAGGGAAACTAAAAGGGGATACTAAAGTAGGGGTGTTCAGGGAGGGGGAGGTTGTTTTTCGAAACAACCCTCTTGTTTTCCGAAAGTCAGGAGTAAACTGAGCGAAAACACATTCTCTGTTGCTACAAGTTAAGACACTACACAAATCTACGTGGTCAAAACTGCAATCATTTTTGTTGCAACATTTTAATCGGAAATTTAAGCATATATGCAAAAACCGACACTTTTTCTTCAGTCTGCAAAACCCTCCTTCAAAGAACCGGCAAAGCATGTTGTATTTACGAGTTCTTACGTCACTTTTCTCTACGAGCGTCGGAGGGGGTGCATTTGCACTAGTTGATGACGTATCACCAGGATTCATTACGTCTGACAAGATCGCACAGTCGTGGGCTAGGCTTGGGCTAGATGTTATGTTTTGCACTTTAATATCAATGGGTGCATTTCGGTTAGCAACAGCGATATCTTTGTCCGTTTGCGTTATGTAGCCTCTATTAGGTTTTCCATTGTTTTTTTTTACGGCAAGTCGCGTGCCATTGCAAAGCTTTGGTGGGTTGATATTTCTTAAAAGTATTATTGGTACGCCTATTTTTAGTTGTAGCACGTGTGGTGGAAACCCTGAAAGATCTATGGAATTTAAAAATCCAGATGGATAATTAACCGCTTCGTTTCGTTCCAAAACTGTGTCGACTGACTTGTAAAGGACTGCCTGGTCTCGAATCTTGGTCAAAACAATATTGTTGATTTCGTGGACGTCTATATTTTTGGGTGCGAGAATCGCTCTTTCACTTAGCCATTTATTATTTTTATAGTTTTTTAGAATATTCGGAAACACTTTTCCAATCAATTCATTTTTGGACGTCACTAAATTACAGAAATCAGCAGGTAGTTGTATACGTCCTGAAATTGAGTCTACTTGGAGCTTTCCGTTTCCAATTGCCAGCAATTGATCTGAAAATGCTGGACCAGAGTCATCGTTTTGCAATCGGACACGCATATTTGTAGTTAATTTTAATATTTTTACGTGTGCCCATAAATTAGAATTTTTCAGGCAAGCATTCATTTCGTCTGCAGGAGTTGATCTAGGTATTATAGGTAATGTTTGCCTGAAATCTCCCGCAAGCAATATTAATGTGCTGCCAAAGGGTTTCGACTTGCCTCTCAAATCTTTCAAGCATTGATCCAGAGCCTCGAGCGATTTTGTGTGTGCCATTGTGCACTCATCCCAAATAATAAGTTTGCATTGCTGCAATACTTTACCCATCCCAGATAATTTGGAAATATTGCACGTGGGAGTTTCTGTAGAATGCAAATTCAGAGGCAATTTCAAAGCGGAATGAGCAGTTCTTACACCAGGCAGCAATGTTGCGGCTATTCCGGACGACGCAATTGCCAACGCTATATCATTTTTTGATCAAATTGGTGCCAGAATCAGTTTTATCACAAACGTTTTACCAGTACCTCCTGGCGCATCCAAAAAGAAAATTTCTCCAACGTTGTTATCGACACAATGCATTATCGTATCATAAATGTCTTTTTGTTCCGACGTTAACTTGGAAATGTTATTTTGTCCATACGACAATAGATCACTCGTACTGTAACTTTGTTCACGATCCAATTCTACACATGTCGAAACAGCAGCGATACGGTTAGGTGAAGGCATTCCCAAATCCTGAAGAGGTTTGTTTGCCATACGTACGCACAAATCTTCTATAATAACTAAAGTGTAGTTATAAATTTCTGATGTAAAATCAAAAGTCATATCTGACGTTACTAACTGTTTTCGATGGAGTATATCTTCGGACATTTTTGACTTATATTTTCCCCATAACTCTGTAGGAGCTGATGGAGAGCAAGTTGTTAAAATGATGCCAAACAATGCATGAATTTGACTTGGGGTTGACGTTTCGCACGCGTCATTGATGCAGTTATCCCAGTGTTTGTCATTCTCCAATAAGTTCAGAACTTGGCATGCACTACGGTAAGCGTCATGTATAGTACCGTTTACAGTTCTCAAATACTCAAAGGATGTCGGACCGGGTACATTCACCAAAAGCAGGCGTAGAAAGAAGCATTCATGTTGATTGGGGTGAACGGTGTAGAGTCCTCCTATCGTGGTATCTTTGAAGATGGTAGGTTGGCCGTCGACTGACTTACCCTGTTTTCGACGTTCAAATACTTTATTTTTAGTATTCCACGTGTAATACGAAGGCACTTCAGTATACAGCAGTTTTTTTGCAAAAGAATCATTTTTGCAAAGCGAAAAAAAAGCTGTTAATGTTGTATCCGGTGGATTCAGGGCTCTTTGTTGCACGTTGGTTTCCGTGAAATAAACACGTTGAACATTCTGTAAATGTACCGCTAAGTGAACAACAGCTGGACTACGTTCATGTATCGGAAATGAAAGAATTCGCCAAACAGCTTCATTACTGCTTATGTATCTTCCTGCCTGATATTGTACGATTTCGTCGTTATCTTTGATTTCGGGCTGCAAGCCAAAAACTGCCATGTCACTGCCTTTGTTGACGTATTTACATACGTATTTGATTGCCTTTACGGAGTTACAGTATTCAACGTTTATGTGTGCATTAAATGTTTTTGATAATAATGGGGAATATGGAACAACCCACTGGTTATCTACTTCGATGGTGGTACCGTTACGCTTCTTTATTATTGCTGTTTTATCGCCATCTTCAGTAGATCTTCTTCTATATTGTGGGTAACCATTATTGCCAGTAATTGTCTTTGATACTAAAAGTCGAGGATATTGCTTTGTGCACCTTCCTTTGGCCATGCATGGTGAATTTTCGTTCAGTGCACCGCAAGGTCCATGTATCATATTTTTTACAATAATATCATGTAACCCCTTATCGACATTTTTATCAGGTATTTCAGCGGAAATCACATCATCAATTTCGTTCGAAGTAATTTTTTATGTAGCCAGATTAGTATATGCGCCTGTGGCAAACCTCGTTTTTGCCATTCCACTGATGTCCATTCATCTGTTTGACTTTGTAAAGCAGATGAACTGCCAAAGGTATTTGAATGAAAATTGGAAAAAAGATGCCTGACACCATAATGCAAGAAAGAGACACAAAAGAGAGGATGTTTTAAGAATTTTAAAAAAGTTGAGCTTTTGTTTGATTTAGTATAACTGATAAATGTGTCCGATATTGATGAAAGTTTCAAGAAATATACATTGCAAAGGGCCACTGCATTGGATCCCCCAATAATTTGCTACACTCGTTACTTATAGGACATTTGATAGCCTTTAACACAGGATTTATAAAGAAATTCAGGACTTTAAAGTTCCAGAATTTAAAAGCATTTCTAGACTTGTCCAGAATTTTTCAAATTGTTTCTTATCTTGAGTACCGTTTGTTGCAAGAGTTAGGGATTTTGCATGAAAAGTAACCATAATAAAAGCTGTGTGGTGATTCTTTGTCTGTACGTCTTGGAAAAATCTTAAAATCTGTGAATTACCTGGACTATTTTACCACTTAAAAAAAGCATTAAGCAGGAGGATGATAAGCAGAAATAAAATACAGCAATGCTTACTTTTAGTTTATTTTGAGCTGTGCTATATGTCAAGGTTGTATAAGAGAAAAAGGTTGTCTCGATTTTGTTTTCATCTAATCGTCATAAGTATTGCTTGCACATCATATAAGGTCTAGAACCCATTTCTTATGTAGTGCCAACTATTAGTCCATTCATTACATTCCTTAAAGCAGACAATATCATGAACCAATTTTTGGATTCATGAAATTTTCCCATTTTTCATGGGTAATTCCTGGTTAAGAAATAAAATAGGATATACTTTCTAAGACCTCGGTGGAACAACTGAGTTATTAAAGTTCTGTAAAAGAAAAGTTTTGACATGATTTTTAGCGGAATTTTTGAACTTCTAGAGCATGATTCTTTAGAGTCCTGGCAGGATTTTCGAAGAGGAACAAGTGGAAACAGTGCCTATAGCAGCACTATTAAACTATAGCAGCACCAATTTCACAAGCTTTGTCTGCAAGCGGCACGATTTGCTCTTCATTCCAATACACACAGTCACACTATCAATCTCCTTGTCTGATTCATCATTTACTTATTTTGTTGTTGGTTTTTTCTTTTTAAATCATTTTTATACTAAGAAACAATTGAAGCTCCTTGTCACTTCCAGGCTTGATTTGGTTTTGATTCATTGTAATGGATGAAGAATATGAGCTGGCATGGGAATATGTCAGATTTGAATTAAGGAAAAGCCCTGTTGACAAAAAAAAAGGCTGCACCAGAGGTTATGTTTTTTGAAGACAATAGTGATGAGTTAGAAAGTGCGTTAGGCCATAATAGTGATGCAACAGCTTTGAGTACTGCTTCCTTGAAAGTTTCATTGAAGATTTCCGAAAAGAAAAAACGCCCAAACAACCGGTATGTTCAGAAATATCTCAAGTCCTGGGAAAATGAAGCTATGTTTAAGGGCTGGTTAGCCGAGAAACCGAATGAAAATTTAGCAAAGCCATATGCTTGTGGTGCAATGTTGAACTCACCTACAAAAAGGGAAGGAACGATATAGCGAAACATGCAGCTTCCAAAACTCATAAGACAAATGTACTTACTCCAAGAAATACAACACCTGCTATTAGTGAGTTTTTGAGTGAAGATAGCTCCGCAACAGTTCTTGAAACTGAAGCCAGAATTGCTTCGTTTCTCATCCAGCATGACCTACCCTTTTCAATTGCTGACTCCCTTGTTCCTTTCCTTCAAACATTGCCCCACCAGAATGTCCTTAAGAAAGTCAGGCTAGGTAAACAGAAAGCTGTCAACTTTGTTAGACAGGGACTAGGGCCTTACTTCAAACAAAGACTACTGGACGAACTAAAGATTCGAACCTTTTCTATTGTTATCGACGAGACAACTGATGTTGGTACAACCAAGCAATTGGCTATTTGTGTTACCTTTTGCAACAATCAGCTTGATACTGAAGCTGATGTACTTGATTTTGTGGAGTGTTCTAGTGGAACGGCGGTTTCGCTGTTTTCAAAACTAAAAGAAACTTTAGATTTTCTGGAGAAAAACCAAGTGCCTCTGCGAAATTGGACTGGTTTCTGTGCCGACACAACAAACTCAATGATGGGATGTCATAATTCGGTAGCAAAGCTGATCAGTGACAATTATCCGTGGGTGGTAGTTGTCAAGTGTAGTTGCCACTCCATTCATCTTTGTGCTTCGTATGCCTGCAAGAAGCTTACCAAAACACTGGAAGACTTATGTCGCCACGTATATAGTCATTTCTCTATGAGCGCTAAGCGAGTTGCAGTACTTAAAGAATTTCAAGATTTCTCGGCTACACCAGATCACAAAATTCTAGCCCCTGGACAAACCCGGTGGCTGTCCCTCCATGCATGTGTGCGAAGAATCCTTGAACAGTGGAGTGCATTGTCCCTCTATTTCACTAGTGCTAATTTTGATGACCCCACCCATGGCAACGAACTTGCCCTTAACGCTCTGAAAAATCCTTTTATGAAGGTTCTAATGATGTTTGTTGACTACGCTCTAGGCCTTTTGAACGACTTTAATGTATTGTTTCAATCGAAGTCACCAATTTTCTATAAGCTGAAGACGGAAATACTTAAGCTTATTGCAACCTTGGCTATAAACTATATGGATGGAACCTACGTGAGAAACTGTACTGATCTTTTGGCTCTTGGCGTAACAGACGAGAGCCATTATGTTGACGTTAAGAAGGTCTATCTCGGGTATACTGCAGAAGAGGAGTTGGCATCCTTGGTCTCGTCTAGTCCAGATATCTCACAGTTGGAGGTGAGGAAGGTCTACATAACAGCAAGAGACTTTTACAAGGAGGCCATTATCCAGATACAGAGACGCTTTACGTTTGAATGTGATGTTTATGAGTTCACAAGTCTACTTGATCCTGTCAATGCTCGAAACTTGAACCCACCTAGCTTAGCAAATTTTCTAAGAATTCGTGGGTTGCCTTCGTGGAACAAGGCTCTAATTGACAGGGAATGGCGTGAACAGAGCACTGTTTCTTTGGCGGGTTTAGACATATGTACGATGTCCGTGGAGGAGTATTGGAAGTTTATCTGTAAGCAGACATTTTCTAACTTTACAGCAGAACGCTTGTTCAGTGCCCTCAAAGATTTAAAAACAGATAACGAAACTGTTTGGCGACAATATCGGTTGCGTGTAGTCTTCAGACCAAAGTGGGAATGAAGAGACTCAATCTCAGTTCCTCTTCTCTTGTCCTTGACCGTGAAATGACGAAGCTTCTGTCAAATGTTAAGGCTTCTGCAACTGCTGAAGAAGCAGCTACGCCTATTTCTGGTTTTGTGGCTCCCTAGGTCGTAGGTAGCGTGCTTAGTTTAGCTGATATTGAGCCCCTTCGTGGCAATTTTCAATTACATATTTTTTTTTTGTATAATTGAATATAATTGAAACTTAAAGGCTTTATTTTTTCCTGCACAGTATAGTACAAACAAGGTTTGTTGCAAATACATGTTAGATCATTCGAAAAATTCTTTTGGCTTTCCCATCCCAAAATACTGCCTTTTGGTGCAGAAGAAATTGAAAAAGCTGATTTCCACTCTAGGATTTAAGCAGGCCTAAGTGTTTGAAGCTAGGTAGAACCGCCGGACTGAAAAGGCTTTTGAAACACCAGTCAAGAAAATAAAACCTGTATATATTTTCAACCAATCAGAGAAAAAACGGATTGGCCAGGATTCCTAAACAAAATTATTTTTATTTATTTTAAGTTTATCTTTGTAAACCAAATCTTACGCGTGGAGACCTTTATGGTATTTGTCCGGGATAAATTTTTAACGGTATTGGATTGTCTAGACGATTTTTCTGGGGAGAGGAATAATTTTTCCGTGAAGATGGA
>NW_027066154.1:0-19463 GCF_032884065.1 Artemia franciscana
GGGTAATAGCTACGTATGTTGAAAAAATGAAGATATTAGACTATTTTATGATTGCAAATGGTAAAGAATGTGATTAAAGGCTCTTTTCCTATTTCAAAAGTTTTAGTTTTCGAGGGTAATAGCTACGTATGTTGAAAAAATGAAGATATTAGACTATTTTATGATTGCAAATGGTAAAGAATGTGATTAAAGGCTCTTTTCCTATTTCAAAAGTTTTAGTTTTCGAGGGTAATAGCTACGTATGTTGAAAAAATGAAGATATTAGACTATTTTATGATTGCAAATGGTAAAGAATGTGATTAAAGGCTCTTTTCCTATTTCAAAAGTTTTAGTTTTCGAGGGTAATAGCTACGTATGTTGAAAAAATGAAGATATTAGACTATTTTATGATTGCACATGGTAAAGAATGTGATTAAAGGCTCTTTTCCTATTTCAAAAGTTTTAGTTTTCGAGGGTAATAGCTACGTATGTAGAAAAAATGAAGATATTAGACTATTTTATGATTGCAAATGGTAAAGAATGTGATTAAAGGCTCTTTTCCTATTCAAAAGTTTTAGTTTTCGAGGGTAATAGCTACGTATGTTGAAAAAATGAAGATATTAGACTATTTTAGGATTGCAATTGGTAAAGAATGTGATTAAAGGCTCTTTTCCTATTTCAAAAGTTTTAATTTTCGAGGGTAATAGCTACGTATGTTGAAAAAATGAAGATATTAGACTATTTTATAATTGCACATGGTAAAGAATGTGATTAAAGGCTCTTTTCCTATTTCAAAAGTTTTAGTTTTCGAGGGTAATAGCTACGTATGTTGAAAAAATGAAGATATTAGACTATTTTATGATTGCAAATGGTAAAGAATGTGATTAAAGGCTCTTTTCCTATTTCAAAAGTTTTAGTTTTCGAGGGTAATAGCTACGTATGTTGAAAAAATGAAGATATTAGACTATTTTATGATTGCAATGGTAAAGAATGTGATTAAAGGCTCTTTTCCTATTTCAAAAGTTTTAGTTTTCGAGGGTAATAGCTACGTATGTTGAAAAAATGAAGATATTAGACTATTTTATGATTGCAAATGGTAAAGAATGTGATTAAAGGCTCTTTTCCTATTTCAAAAGTTTTAGTTTTCGAGGGTAATAGCTACGTATGTTGAAAAAATGAAGATATTAGACTATTTTATGATTGCAAATGGTAAAGAATGTGATTAAAGGCTCTTTTCCTATTTCAAAAGTTTTAGTTTTCGAGGGTAATAGCTACGTATGTTGAAAAAATGAAGATATTAGACTATTTTATGATTGCACATGGTAAAGAATGTGATTAAAGGCTCTTTTCCTATTTCAAAAGTTTTAGTTTTCGAGGGTAATAGCTACGTATGTTGAAAAAATGAAGATATTAGACTATTTTATGATTGCAAATGGTAAAGAATGTGATTAAAGGCTCTTTTCCTATTTCAAAAGTTTTAGTTTTCGAGGGTAATAGCTACGTATGTTGAAAAAATGAAGATATTAGACTATTTTATGATTGCAAATGGTAAAGAATGTGATTAAAGGCTCTTTTCCTATTTCAAAAGTTTTAGTTTTCGAGGGTAATAGCTACGTATGTTGAAAAAATGAAGATATTAGACTATTTTATGATTGCAATGGTAAAGAATGTGATTAAAGGCTCTTTTCCTATTTCAAAAGTTTTAGTTTTCGAGGGTAATAGCTACGTATGTTGAAAAAATGAAGATATTAGACTATTTTATGATTGCAAATGGTAAAGAATGTGATTAAAGGCTCTTTTCCTATTTCAAAAGTTTTAGTTTTCGAGGGTAATAGCTACGTATGTTGAAAAAATGAAGATATTAGACTATTTTATGATTGCAAATGGTAAAGAATGTGATTAAAGGCTCTTTTCCTATTTCAAAAGTTTTAGTTTTCGAGGGTAATAGCTACGTATGTTGAAAAAATGAAGATATTAGACTATTTTATGATTGCACATGGTAAAGAATGTGATTAAAGGCTCTTTTCCTATTTCAAAAGTTTTAGTTTTCGAGGGTAATAGCTACGTATGTTGAAAAAATGAAGATATTAGACTATTTTATGATTGCAAATGGTAAAGAATGTGATTAAAGGCTCTTTTCCTATTTCAAAAGTTTTAGTTTTCGAGGGTAATAGCTACGTATGTTGAAAAAATGAAGATATTAGACTATTTTATGATTGCAAATGGTAAAGAATGTGATTAAAGGCTCTTTTCCTATTTCAAAAGTTTTAGTTTTCGAGGGTAATAGCTACGTATGTTGAAAAAATGAAGATATTAGACTATTTTATGATTGCAAATGGTAAAGAATGTGATTAAAGGCTCTTTTCCTATTTCAAAAGTTTTAGTTTTCGAGGGTAATAGCTACGTATGTTGAAAAAATGAAGATATTAGACTATTTTATGATTGCAAATGGTAAAGAATGTGATTAAAGGCTCTTTTCCTATTTCAAAAGTTTTAGTTTTCGAGGGTAATAGCTACGTATGTTGAAAAAATGAAGATATTAGACTATTTTATGATTGCAAATGGTAAAGAATGTGATTAAAGGCTCTTTTCCTATTTCAAAAGTTTTAGTTTTCGAGGGTAATAGCTACGTATGTTGAAAAAATGAAGATATTAGACTATTTTATGATTGCAAATGGTAAAGAATGTGATTAAAGGCTCTTTTCCTATTTCAAAAGTTTTAGTTTTCGAGGGTAATAGCTACGTATGTTGAAAAAATGAAGATATTAGACTATTTTATGATTGCAATGGTAAAGAATGTGATTAAAGGCTCTTTTCCTATTTCAAAAGTTTTAGTTTTCGAGGGTAATAGCTACGTATGTTGAAAAAATGAAGATATTAGACTATTTTATGATTGCAAATGGTAAAGAATGTGATTAAAGGCTCTTTTCCTATTTCAAAAGTTTTAGTTTTCGAGGGTAATAGCTACGTATGTTGAAAAAATGAAGATATTAGACTATTTTATGATTGCAATGGTAAAGAATGTGATTAAAGGCTCTTTTCCTATTTCAAAAGTTTTAGTTTTCGAGGGTAATAGCTACGTATGTTGAAAAAATGAAGATATTAGACTATTTTATGATTGCAAATGGTAAAGAATGTGATTAAAGGCTCTTTTCCTATTTCAAAAGTTTTAGTTTTCGAGGGTAATAGCTACGTATGTTGAAAAAATGAAGATATTAGACTATTTTATGATTGCAAATGGTAAAGAATGTGATTAAAGGCTCTTTTCCTATTTCAAAAGTTTTAGTTTTCGAGGGTAATAGCTACGTATGTTGAAAAAATGAAGATATTAGACTATTTTATGATTGCAAATGGTAAAGAATGTGATTAAAGGCTCTTTTCCTATTTCAAAAGTTTTAGTTTTCGAGGGTAATAGCTACGTATGTTGAAAAAATGAAGATATTAGACTATTTTATGATTGCAATGGTAAAGAATGTGATTAAAGGCTCTTTTCCTATTTCAAAAGTTTTAGTTTTCGAGGGTAATAGCTACGTATGTTGAAAAAATGAAGATATTAGACTATTTTATGATTGCAAATGGTAAAGAATGTGATTAAAGGCTCTTTTCCTATTTCAAAAGTTTTAGTTTTCGAGGGTAATAGCTACGTATGTTGAAAAAATGAAGATATTAGACTATTTTATGATTGCAAATGGTAAAGAATGTGATTAAAGGCTCTTTTCCTATTTCAAAAGTTTTAGTTTTCGAGGGTAATAGCTACGTATGTTGAAAAAATGAAGATATTAGACTATTTTATGATTGCAATGGTAAAGAATGTGATTAAAGGCTCTTTTCCTATTTCAAAAGTTTTAGTTTTCGAGGGTAATAGCTACGTATGTTGAAAAAATGAAGATATTAGACTATTTTATGATTGCAAATGGTAAAGAATGTGATTAAAGGCTCTTTTCCTATTTCAAAAGTTTTAGTTTTCGAGGGTAATAGCTACGTATGTTGAAAAAATGAAGATATTAGACTATTTTATGATTGCAATGGTAAAGAATGTGATTAAAGGCTCTTTTCCTATTTCAAAAGTTTTAGTTTTCGAGGGTAATAGCTACGTATGTTGAAAAAATGAAGATATTAGACTATTTTATGATTGCAAATGGTAAAGAATGTGATTAAAGGCTCTTTTCCTATTTCAAAAGTTTTAGTTTTCGAGGGTAATAGCTACGTATGTTGAAAAAATGAAGATATTAGACTATTTTATGATTGCAATGGTAAAGAATGTGATTAAAGGCTCTTTTCCTATTTCAAAAGTTTTAGTTTTCGAGGGTAATAGCTACGTATGTTGAAAAAATGAAGATATTAGACTATTTTATGATTGCAAATGGTAAAGAATGTGATTAAAGGCTCTTTTCCTATTTCAAAAGTTTTAGTTTTCGAGGGTAATAGCTACGTATGTTGAAAAAATGAAGATATTAGACTATTTTATGATTGCAAATGGTAAAGAATGTGATTAAAGGCTCTTTTCCTATTTCAAAAGTTTTAGTTTTCGAGGGTAATAGCTACGTATGTTGAAAAAATGAAGATATTAGACTATTTTATGATTGCAAATGGTAAAGAATGTGATTAAAGGCTCTTTTCCTATTTCAAAAGTTTTAGTTTTCGAGGGTAATAGCTACGTATGTTGAAAAAATGAAGATATTAGACTATTTTATGATTGCAATGGTAAAGAATGTGATTAAAGGCTCTTTTCCTATTTCAAAAGTTTTAGTTTTCGAGGGTAATAGCTACGTATGTTGAAAAAATGAAGATATTAGACTATTTTATGATTGCAAATGGTAAAGAATGTGATTAAAGGCTCTTTTCCTATTTCAAAAGTTTTAGTTTTCGAGGGTAATAGCTACGTATGTTGAAAAAATGAAGATATTAGACTATTTTATGATTGCAAATGGTAAAGAATGTGATTAAAGGCTCTTTTCCTATTTCAAAAGTTTTAGTTTTCGAGGGTAATAGCTACGTATGTTGAAAAAATGAAGATATTAGACTATTTTATGATTGCAATGGTAAAGAATGTGATTAAAGGCTCTTTTCCTATTTCAAAAGTTTTAGTTTTCGAGGGTAATAGCTACGTATGTTGAAAAAATGAAGATATTAGACTATTTTATGATTGCAAATGGTAAAGAATGTGATTAAAGGCTCTTTTCCTATTTCAAAAGTTTTAGTTTTCGAGGGTAATAGCTACGTATGTTGAAAAAATGAAGATATTAGACTATTTTATGATTGCAAATGGTAAAGAATGTGATTAAAGGCTCTTTTCCTATTTCAAAAGTTTTAGTTTTCGAGGGTAATAGCTACGTATGTTGAAAAAATGAAGATATTAGACTATTTTATGATTGCAAATGGTAAAGAATGTGATTAAAGGCTCTTTTCCTATTTCAAAAGTTTTAGTTTTCGAGGGTAATAGCTACGTATGTTGAAAAAATGAAGATATTAGACTATTTTATGATTGCAAATGGTAAAGAATGTGATTAAAGGCTCTTTTCCTATTTCAAAAGTTTTAGTTTTCGAGGGTAATAGCTACGTATGTTGAAAAAATGAAGATATTAGACTATTTTATGATTGCAAATGGTAAAGAATGTGATTAAAGGCTCTTTTCCTATTTCAAAAGTTTTAGTTTTCGAGGGTAATAGCTACGTATGTTGAAAAAATGAAGATATTAGACTATTTTATGATTGCAATGGTAAAGAATGTGATTAAAGGCTCTTTTCCTATTTCAAAAGTTTTAGTTTTCGAGGGTAATAGCTACGTATGTTGAAAAAATGAAGATATTAGACTATTTTATGATTGCAAATGGTAAAGAATGTGATTAAAGGCTCTTTTCCTATTTCAAAAGTTTTAGTTTTCGAGGGTAATAGCTACGTATGTTGAAAAAATGAAGATATTAGACTATTTTATGATTGCAAATGGTAAAGAATGTGATTAAAGGCTCTTTTCCTATTTCAAAAGTTTTAGTTTTCGAGGGTAATAGCTACGTATGTTGAAAAAATGAAGATATTAGACTATTTTATGATTGCAATGGTAAAGAATGTGATTAAAGGCTCTTTTCCTATTTCAAAAGTTTTAGTTTTCGAGGGTAATAGCTACGTATGTTGAAAAAATGAAGATATTAGACTATTTTATGATTGCAAATGGTAAAGAATGTGATTAAAGGCTCTTTTCCTATTTCAAAAGTTTTAGTTTTCGAGGGTAATAGCTACGTATGTTGAAAAAATGAAGATATTAGACTATTTTATGATTGCAATGGTAAAGAATGTGATTAAAGGCTCTTTTCCTATTTCAAAAGTTTTAGTTTTCGAGGGTAATAGCTACGTATGTTGAAAAAATGAAGATATTAGACTATTTTATGATTGCAAATGGTAAAGAATGTGATTAAAGGCTCTTTTCCTATTTCAAAAGTTTTAGTTTTCGAGGGTAATAGCTACGTATGTTGAAAAAATGAAGATATTAGACTATTTTATGATTGCAAATGGTAAAGAATGTGATTAAAGGCTCTTTTCCTATTTCAAAAGTTTTAGTTTTCGAGGGTAATAGCTACGTATGTTGAAAAAATGAAGATATTAGACTATTTTATGATTGCAAATGGTAAAGAATGTGATTAAAGGCTCTTTTCCTATTTCAAAAGTTTTAGTTTTCGAGGGTAATAGCTACGTATGTTGAAAAAATGAAGATATTAGACTATTTTATGATTGCAAATGGTAAAGAATGTGATTAAAGGCTCTTTTCCTATTTCAAAAGTTTTAGTTTTCGAGGGTAATAGCTACGTATGTTGAAAAAATGAAGATATTAGACTATTTTATGATTGCAAATGGTAAAGAATGTGATTAAAGGCTCTTTTCCTATTTCAAAAGTTTTAGTTTTCGAGGGTAATAGCTACGTATGTTGAAAAAATGAAGATATTAGACTATTTTATGATTGCAAATGGTAAAGAATGTGATTAAAGGCTCTTTTCCTATTTCAAAAGTTTTAGTTTTCGAGGGTAATAGCTACGTATGTTGAAAAAATGAAGATATTAGACTATTTTATGATTGCAAATGGTAAAGAATGTGATTAAAGGCTCTTTTCCTATTTCAAAAGTTTTAGTTTTCGAGGGTAATAGCTACGTATGTTGAAAAAATGAAGATATTAGACTATTTTATGATTGCAAATGGTAAAGAATGTGATTAAAGGCTCTTTTCCTATTTCAAAAGTTTTAGTTTTCGAGGGTAATAGCTACGTATGTTGAAAAAATGAAGATATTAGACTATTTTATGATTGCAAATGGTAAAGAATGTGATTAAAGGCTCTTTTCCTATTTCAAAAGTTTTAGTTTTCGAGGGTAATAGCTACGTATGTTGAAAAAATGAAGATATTAGACTATTTTATGATTGCAAATGGTAAAGAATGTGATTAAAGGCTCTTTTCCTATTTCAAAAGTTTTAGTTTTCGAGGGTAATAGCTACGTATGTTGAAAAAATGAAGATATTAGACTATTTTATGATTGCAAATGGTAAAGAATGTGATTAAAGGCTCTTTTCCTATTTCAAAAGTTTTAGTTTTCGAGGGTAATAGCTACGTATGTTGAAAAAATGAAGATATTAGACTATTTTATGATTGCAAATGGTAAAGAATGTGATTAAAGGCTCTTTTCCTATTTCAAAAGTTTTAGTTTTCGAGGGTAATAGCTACGTATGTTGAAAAAATGAAGATATTAGACTATTTTATGATTGCAAATGGTAAAGAATGTGATTAAAGGCTCTTTTCCTATTTCAAAAGTTTTAGTTTTCGAGGGTAATAGCTACGTATGTTGAAAAAATGAAGATATTAGACTATTTTATGATTGCAAATGGTAAAGAATGTGATTAAAGGCTCTTTTCCTATTTCAAAAGTTTTAGTTTTCGAGGGTAATAGCTACGTATGTTGAAAAAATGAAGATATTAGACTATTTTATGATTGCAAATGGTAAAGAATGTGATTAAAGGCTCTTTTCCTATTTCAAAAGTTTTAGTTTTCGAGGGTAATAGCTACGTATGTTGAAAAAATGAAGATATTAGACTATTTTATGATTGCAAATGGTAAAGAATGTGATTAAAGGCTCTTTTCCTATTTCAAAAGTTTTAGTTTTCGAGGGTAATAGCTACGTATGTTGAAAAAATGAAGATATTAGACTATTTTATGATTGCAAATGGTAAAGAATGTGATTAAAGGCTCTTTTCCTATTTCAAAAGTTTTAGTTTTCGAGGGTAATAGCTACGTATGTTGAAAAAATGAAGATATTAGACTATTTTATGATTGCAAATGGTAAAGAATGTGATTAAAGGCTCTTTTCCTATTTCAAAAGTTTTAGTTTTCGAGGGTAATAGCTACGTATGTTGAAAAAATGAAGATATTAGACTATTTTATGATTGCAATGGTAAAGAATGTGATTAAAGGCTCTTTTCCTATTTCAAAAGTTTTAGTTTTCGAGGGTAATAGCTACGTATGTTGAAAAAATGAAGATATTAGACTATTTTATGATTGCAAATGGTAAAGAATGTGATTAAAGGCTCTTTTCCTATTTCAAAAGTTTTAGTTTTCGAGGGTAATAGCTACGTATGTTGAAAAAATGAAGATATTAGACTATTTTATGATTGCAAATGGTAAAGAATGTGATTAAAGGCTCTTTTCCTATTTCAAAAGTTTTAGTTTTCGAGGGTAATAGCTACGTATGTTGAAAAAATGAAGATATTAGACTATTTTATGATTGCAAATGGTAAAGAATGTGATTAAAGGCTCTTTTCCTATTTCAAAAGTTTTAGTTTTCGAGGGTAATAGCTACGTATGTTGAAAAAATGAAGATATTAGACTATTTTATGATTGCAAATGGTAAAGAATGTGATTAAAGGCTCTTTTCCTATTTCAAAAGTTTTAGTTTTCGAGGGTAATAGCTACGTATGTTGAAAAAATGAAGATATTAGACTATTTTATGATTGCAAATGGTAAAGAATGTGATTAAAGGCTCTTTTCCTATTTCAAAAGTTTTAGTTTTCGAGGGTAATAGCTACGTATGTTGAAAAAATGAAGATATTAGACTATTTTATGATTGCAATGGTAAAGAATGTGATTAAAGGCTCTTTTCCTATTTCAAAAGTTTTAGTTTTCGAGGGTAATAGCTACGTATGTTGAAAAAATGAAGATATTAGACTATTTTATGATTGCAAATGGTAAAGAATGTGATTAAAGGCTCTTTTCCTATTTCAAAAGTTTTAGTTTTCGAGGGTAATAGCTACGTATGTTGAAAAAATGAAGATATTAGACTATTTTATGATTGCAATGGTAAAGAATGTGATTAAAGGCTCTTTTCCTATTTCAAAAGTTTTAGTTTTCGAGGGTAATAGCTACGTATGTTGAAAAAATGAAGATATTAGACTATTTTATGATTGCAAATGGTAAAGAATGTGATTAAAGGCTCTTTTCCTATTTCAAAAGTTTTAGTTTTCGAGGGTAATAGCTACGTATGTTGAAAAAATGAAGATATTAGACTATTTTATGATTGCAAATGGTAAAGAATGTGATTAAAGGCTCTTTTCCTATTTCAAAAGTTTTAGTTTTCGAGGGTAATAGCTACGTATGTTGAAAAAATGAAGATATTAGACTATTTTATGATTGCAAATGGTAAAGAATGTGATTAAAGGCTCTTTTCCTATTTCAAAAGTTTTAGTTTTCGAGGGTAATAGCTACGTATGTTGAAAAAATGAAGATATTAGACTATTTTATGATTGCAATGGTAAAGAATGTGATTAAAGGCTCTTTTCCTATTTCAAAAGTTTTAGTTTTCGAGGGTAATAGCTACGTATGTTGAAAAAATGAAGATATTAGACTATTTTATGATTGCAAATGGTAAAGAATGTGATTAAAGGCTCTTTTCCTATTTCAAAAGTTTTAGTTTTCGAGGGTAATAGCTACGTATGTTGAAAAAATGAAGATATTAGACTATTTTATGATTGCAATGGTAAAGAATGTGATTAAAGGCTCTTTTCCTATTTCAAAAGTTTTAGTTTTCGAGGGTAATAGCTACGTATGTTGAAAAAATGAAGATATTAGACTATTTTATGATTGCAATGGTAAAGAATGTGATTAAAGGCTCTTTTCCTATTTCAAAAGTTTTAGTTTTCGAGGGTAATAGCTACGTATGTTGAAAAAATGAAGATATTAGACTATTTTATGATTGCAAATGGTAAAGAATGTGATTAAAGGCTCTTTTCCTATTTCAAAAGTTTTAGTTTTCGAGGGTAATAGCTACGTATGTTGAAAAAATGAAGATATTAGACTATTTTATGATTGCAATGGTAAAGAATGTGATTAAAGGCTCTTTTCCTATTTCAAAAGTTTTAGTTTTCGAGGGTAATAGCTACGTATGTTGAAAAAATGAAGATATTAGACTATTTTATGATTGCAATGGTAAAGAATGTGATTAAAGGCTCTTTTCCTATTTCAAAAGTTTTAGTTTTCGAGGGTAATAGCTACGTATGTTGAAAAAATGAAGATATTAGACTATTTTATGATTGCAAATGGTAAAGAATGTGATTAAAGGCTCTTTTCCTATTTCAAAAGTTTTAGTTTTCGAGGGTAATAGCTACGTATGTTGAAAAAATGAAGATATTAGACTATTTTATGATTGCAAATGGTAAAGAATGTGATTAAAGGCTCTTTTCCTATTTCAAAAGTTTTAGTTTTCGAGGGTAATAGCTACGTATGTTGAAAAAATGAAGATATTAGACTATTTTATGATTGCAAATGGTAAAGAATGTGATTAAAGGCTCTTTTCCTATTTCAAAAGTTTTAGTTTTCGAGGGTAATAGCTACGTATGTTGAAAAAATGAAGATATTAGACTATTTTATGATTGCAAATGGTAAAGAATGTGATTAAAGGCTCTTTTCCTATTTCAAAAGTTTTAGTTTTCGAGGGTAATAGCTACGTATGTTGAAAAAATGAAGATATTAGACTATTTTATGATTGCAAATGGTAAAGAATGTGATTAAAGGCTCTTTTCCTATTTCAAAAGTTTTAGTTTTCGAGGGTAATAGCTACGTATGTTGAAAAAATGAAGATATTAGACTATTTTATGATTGCAAATGGTAAAGAATGTGATTAAAGGCTCTTTTCCTATTTCAAAAGTTTTAGTTTTCGAGGGTAATAGCTACGTATGTTGAAAAAATGAAGATATTAGACTATTTTATGATTGCAAATGGTAAAGAATGTGATTAAAGGCTCTTTTCCTATTTCAAAAGTTTTAGTTTTCGAGGGTAATAGCTACGTATGTTGAAAAAATGAAGATATTAGACTATTTTATGATTGCAATGGTAAAGAATGTGATTAAAGGCTCTTTTCCTATTTCAAAAGTTTTAGTTTTCGAGGGTAATAGCTACGTATGTTGAAAAAATGAAGATATTAGACTATTTTATGATTGCAAATGGTAAAGAATGTGATTAAAGGCTCTTTTCCTATTTCAAAAGTTTTAGTTTTCGAGGGTAATAGCTACGTATGTTGAAAAAATGAAGATATTAGACTATTTTATGATTGCAAATGGTAAAGAATGTGATTAAAGGCTCTTTTCCTATTTCAAAAGTTTTAGTTTTCGAGGGTAATAGCTACGTATGTTGAAAAAATGAAGATATTAGACTATTTTATGATTGCAAATGGTAAAGAATGTGATTAAAGGCTCTTTTCCTATTTCAAAAGTTTTAGTTTTCGAGGGTAATAGCTACGTATGTTGAAAAAATGAAGATATTAGACTATTTTATGATTGCAAATGGTAAAGAATGTGATTAAAGGCTCTTTTCCTATTTCAAAAGTTTTAGTTTTCGAGGGTAATAGCTACGTATGTTGAAAAAATGAAGATATTAGACTATTTTATGATTGCACATGGTAAAGAATGTGATTAAAGGCTCTTTTCCTATTTCAAAAGTTTTAGTTTTCGAGGGTAATAGCTACGTATGTTGAAAAAATGAAGATATTAGACTATTTTATGATTGCAAATGGTAAAGAATGTGATTAAAGGCTCTTTTCCTATTTCAAAAGTTTTAGTTTTCGAGGGTAATAGCTACGTATGTTGAAAAAATGAAGATATTAGACTATTTTATGATTGCAATGGTAAAGAATGTGATTAAAGGCTCTTTTCCTATTTCAAAAGTTTTAGTTTTCGAGGGTAATAGCTACGTATGTTGAAAAAATGAAGATATTAGACTATTTTATGATTGCACATGGTAAAGAATGTGATTAAAGGCTCTTTTCCTATTTCAAAAGTTTTAGTTTTCGAGGGTAATAGCTACGTATGTTGAAAAAATGAAGATATTAGACTATTTTATGATTGCAAATGGTAAAGAATGTGATTAAAGGCTCTTTTCCTATTTCAAAAGTTTTAGTTTTCGAGGGTAATAGCTACGTATGTTGAAAAAATGAAGATATTAGACTATTTTATGATTGCAATGGTAAAGAATGTGATTAAAGGCTCTTTTCCTATTTCAAAAGTTTTAGTTTTCGAGGGTAATAGCTACGTATGTTGAAAAAATGAAGATATTAGACTATTTTATGATTGCAAATGGTAAAGAATGTGATTAAAGGCTCTTTTCCTATTTCAAAAGTTTTAGTTTTCGAGGGTAATAGCTACGTATGTTGAAAAAATGAAGATATTAGACTATTTTATGATTGCAAATGGTAAAGAATGTGATTAAAGGCTCTTTTCCTATTTCAAAAGTTTTAGTTTTCGAGGGTAATAGCTACGTATGTTGAAAAAATGAAGATATTAGACTATTTTATGATTGCAAATGGTAAAGAATGTGATTAAAGGCTCTTTTCCTATTTCAAAAGTTTTAGTTTTCGAGGGTAATAGCTACGTATGTTGAAAAAATGAAGATATTAGACTATTTTATGATTGCAAATGGTAAAGAATGTGATTAAAGGCTCTTTTCCTATTTCAAAAGTTTTAGTTTTCGAGGGTAATAGCTACGTATGTTGAAAAAATGAAGATATTAGACTATTTTATGATTGCAAATGGTAAAGAATGTGATTAAAGGCTCTTTTCCTATTTCAAAAGTTTTAGTTTTCGAGGGTAATAGCTACGTATGTTGAAAAAATGAAGATATTAGACTATTTTATGATTGCAATGGTAAAGAATGTGATTAAAGGCTCTTTTCCTATTTCAAAAGTTTTAGTTTTCGAGGGTAATAGCTACGTATGTTGAAAAAATGAAGATATTAGACTATTTTATGATTGCAATGGTAAAGAATGTGATTAAAGGCTCTTTTCCTATTTCAAAAGTTTTAGTTTTCGAGGGTAATAGCTACGTATGTTGAAAAAATGAAGATATTAGACTATTTTATGATTGCAAATGGTAAAGAATGTGATTAAAGGCTCTTTTCCTATTTCAAAAGTTTTAGTTTTCGAGGGTAATAGCTACGTATGTTGAAAAAATGAAGATATTAGACTATTTTATGATTGCAATGGTAAAGAATGTGATTAAAGGCTCTTTTCCTATTTCAAAAGTTTTAGTTTTCGAGGGTAATAGCTACGTATGTTGAAAAAATGAAGATATTAGACTATTTTATGATTGCAAATGGTAAAGAATGTGATTAAAGGCTCTTTTCCTATTTCAAAAGTTTTAGTTTTCGAGGGTAATAGCTACGTATGTTGAAAAAATGAAGATATTAGACTATTTTATGATTGCAAATGGTAAAGAATGTGATTAAAGGCTCTTTTCCTATTTCAAAAGTTTTAGTTTTCGAGGGTAATAGCTACGTATGTTGAAAAAATGAAGATATTAGACTATTTTATGATTGCAAATGGTAAAGAATGTGATTAAAGGCTCTTTTCCTATTTCAAAAGTTTTAGTTTTCGAGGGTAATAGCTACGTATGTTGAAAAAATGAAGATATTAGACTATTTTATGATTGCAAATGGTAAAGAATGTGATTAAAGGCTCTTTTCCTATTTCAAAAGTTTTAGTTTTCGAGGGTAATAGCTACGTATGTTGAAAAAATGAAGATATTAGACTATTTTATGATTGCAATGGTAAAGAATGTGATTAAAGGCTCTTTTCCTATTTCAAAAGTTTTAGTTTTCGAGGGTAATAGCTACGTATGTTGAAAAAATGAAGATATTAGACTATTTTATGATTGCAAATGGTAAAGAATGTGATTAAAGGCTCTTTTCCTATTTCAAAAGTTTTAGTTTTCGAGGGTAATAGCTACGTATGTTGAAAAAATGAAGATATTAGACTATTTTATGATTGCAAATGGTAAAGAATGTGATTAAAGGCTCTTTTCCTATTTCAAAAGTTTTAGTTTTCGAGGGTAATAGCTACGTATGTTGAAAAAATGAAGATATTAGACTATTTTATGATTGCAAATGGTAAAGAATGTGATTAAAGGCTCTTTTCCTATTTCAAAAGTTTTAGTTTTCGAGGGTAATAGCTACGTATGTTGAAAAAATGAAGATATTAGACTATTTTATGATTGCAAATGGTAAAGAATGTGATTAAAGGCTCTTTTCCTATTTCAAAAGTTTTAGTTTTCGAGGGTAATAGCTACGTATGTTGAAAAAATGAAGATATTAGACTATTTTATGATTGCAAATGGTAAAGAATGTGATTAAAGGCTCTTTTCCTATTTCAAAAGTTTTAGTTTTCGAGGGTAATAGCTACGTATGTTGAAAAAATGAAGATATTAGACTATTTTATGATTGCAATGGTAAAGAATGTGATTAAAGGCTCTTTTCCTATTTCAAAAGTTTTAGTTTTCGAGGGTAATAGCTACGTATGTTGAAAAAATGAAGATATTAGACTATTTTATGATTGCAAATGGTAAAGAATGTGATTAAAGGCTCTTTTCCTATTTCAAAAGTTTTAGTTTTCGAGGGTAATAGCTACGTATGTTGAAAAAATGAAGATATTAGACTATTTTATGATTGCAAATGGTAAAGAATGTGATTAAAGGCTCTTTTCCTATTTCAAAAGTTTTAGTTTTCGAGGGTAATAGCTACGTATGTTGAAAAAATGAAGATATTAGACTATTTTATGATTGCAATGGTAAAGAATGTGATTAAAGGCTCTTTTCCTATTTCAAAAGTTTTAGTTTTCGAGGGTAATAGCTACGTATGTTGAAAAAATGAAGATATTAGACTATTTTATGATTGCAAATGGTAAAGAATGTGATTAAAGGCTCTTTTCCTATTTCAAAAGTTTTAGTTTTCGAGGGTAATAGCTACGTATGTTGAAAAAATGAAGATATTAGACTATTTTATGATTGCAATGGTAAAGAATGTGATTAAAGGCTCTTTTCCTATTTCAAAAGTTTTAGTTTTCGAGGGTAATAGCTACGTATGTTGAAAAAATGAAGATATTAGACTATTTTATGATTGCAAATGGTAAAGAATGTGATTAAAGGCTCTTTTCCTATTTCAAAAGTTTTAGTTTTCGAGGGTAATAGCTACGTATGTTGAAAAAATGAAGATATTAGACTATTTTATGATTGCAAATGGTAAAGAATGTGATTAAAGGCTCTTTTCCTATTTCAAAAGTTTTAGTTTTCGAGGGTAATAGCTACGTATGTTGAAAAAATGAAGATATTAGACTATTTTATGATTGCAAATGGTAAAGAATGTGATTAAAGGCTCTTTTCCTATTTCAAAAGTTTTAGTTTTCGAGGGTAATAGCTACGTATGTTGAAAAAATGAAGATATTAGACTATTTTATGATTGCAAATGGTAAAGAATGTGATTAAAGGCTCTTTTCCTATTTCAAAAGTTTTAGTTTTCGAGGGTAATAGCTACGTATGTTGAAAAAATGAAGATATTAGACTATTTTATGATTGCAAATGGTAAAGAATGTGATTAAAGGCTCTTTTCCTATTTCAAAAGTTTTAGTTTTCGAGGGTAATAGCTACGTATGTTGAAAAAATGAAGATATTAGACTATTTTATGATTGCAAATGGTAAAGAATGTGATTAAAGGCTCTTTTCCTATTTCAAAAGTTTTAGTTTTCGAGGGTAATAGCTACGTATGTTGAAAAAATGAAGATATTAGACTATTTTATGATTGCAAATGGTAAAGAATGTGATTAAAGGCTCTTTTCCTATTTCAAAAGTTTTAGTTTTCGAGGGTAATAGCTACGTATGTTGAAAAAATGAAGATATTAGACTATTTTATGATTGCAATGGTAAAGAATGTGATTAAAGGCTCTTTTCCTATTTCAAAAGTTTTAGTTTTCGAGGGTAATAGCTACGTATGTTGAAAAAATGAAGATATTAGACTATTTTATGATTGCACATGGTAAAGAATGTGATTAAAGGCTCTTTTCCTATTTCAAAAGTTTTAGTTTTCGAGGGTAATAGCTACGTATGTTGAAAAAATGAAGATATTAGACTATTTTATGATTGCAAATGGTAAAGAATGTGATTAAAGGCTCTTTTCCTATTTCAAAAGTTTTAGTTTTCGAGGGTAATAGCTACGTATGTTGAAAAAATGAAGATATTAGACTATTTTATGATTGCAATGGTAAAGAATGTGATTAAAGGCTCTTTTCCTATTTCAAAAGTTTTAGTTTTCGAGGGTAATAGCTACGTATGTTGAAAAAATGAAGATATTAGACTATTTTATGATTGCAAATGGTAAAGAATGTGATTAAAGGCTCTTTTCCTATTTCAAAAGTTTTAGTTTTCGAGGGTAATAGCTACGTATGTTGAAAAAATGAAGATATTAGACTATTTTATGATTGCAAATGGTAAAGAATGTGATTAAAGGCTCTTTTCCTATTTCAAAAGTTTTAGTTTTCGAGGGTAATAGCTACGTATGTTGAAAAAATGAAGATATTAGACTATTTTATGATTGCACATGGTAAAGAATGTGATTAAAGGCTCTTTTCCTATTTCAAAAGTTTTAGTTTTCGAGGGTAATAGCTACGTATGTTGAAAAAATGAAGATATTAGACTATTTTATGATTGCAAATGGTAAAGAATGTGATTAAAGGCTCTTTTCCTATTTCAAAAGTTTTAGTTTTCGAGGGTAATAGCTACGTATGTTGAAAAAATGAAGATATTAGACTATTTTATGATTGCAAATGGTAAAGAATGTGATTAAAGGCTCTTTTCCTATTTCAAAAGTTTTAGTTTTCGAGGGTAATAGCTACGTATGTTGAAAAAATGAAGATATTAGACTATTTTATGATTGCAATGGTAAAGAATGTGATTAAAGGCTCTTTTCCTATTTCAAAAGTTTTAGTTTTCGAGGGTAATAGCTACGTATGTTGAAAAAATGAAGATATTAGACTATTTTATGATTGCAAATGGTAAAGAATGTGATTAAAGGCTCTTTTCCTATTTCAAAAGTTTTAGTTTTCGAGGGTAATAGCTACGTATGTTGAAAAAATGAAGATATTAGACTATTTTATGATTGCAAATGGTAAAGAATGTGATTAAAGGCTCTTTTCCTATTTCAAAAGTTTTAGTTTTCGAGGGTAATAGCTACGTATGTTGAAAAAATGAAGATATTAGACTATTTTATGATTGCAATGGTAAAGAATGTGATTAAAGGCTCTTTTCCTATTTCAAAAGTTTTAGTTTTCGAGGGTAATAGCTACGTATGTTGAAAAAATGAAGATATTAGACTATTTTATGATTGCAAATGGTAAAGAATGTGATTAAAGGCTCTTTTCCTATTTCAAAAGTTTTAGTTTTCGAGGGTAATAGCTACGTATGTTGAAAAAATGAAGATATTAGACTATTTTATGATTGCAAATGGTAAAGAATGTGATTAAAGGCTCTTTTCCTATTTCAAAAGTTTTAGTTTTCGAGGGTAATAGCTACGTATGTTGAAAAAATGAAGATATTAGACTATTTTATGATTGCAAATGGTAAAGAATGTGATTAAAGGCTCTTTTCCTATTTCAAAAGTTTTAGTTTTCGAGGGTAATAGCTACGTATGTTGAAAAAATGAAGATATTAGACTATTTTATGATTGCAAATGGTAAAGAATGTGATTAAAGGCTCTTTTCCTATTTCAAAAGTTTTAGTTTTCGAGGGTAATAGCTACGTATGTTGAAAAAATGAAGATATTAGACTATTTTATGATTGCAAATGGTAAAGAATGTGATTAAAGGCTCTTTTCCTATTTCAAAAGTTTTAGTTTTCGAGGGTAATAGCTACGTATGTTGAAAAAATGAAGATATTAGACTATTTTATGATTGCAAATGGTAAAGAATGTGATTAAAGGCTCTTTTCCTATTTCAAAAGTTTTAGTTTTCGAGGGTAATAGCTACGTATGTTGAAAAAATGAAGATATTAGACTATTTTATGATTGCAAATGGTAAAGAATGTGATTAAAGGCTCTTTTCCTATTTCAAAAGTTTTAGTTTTCGAGGGTAATAGCTACGTATGTTGAAAAAATGAAGATATTAGACTATTTTATGATTGCAAATGGTAAAGAATGTGATTAAAGGCTCTTTTCCTATTTCAAAAGTTTTAGTTTTCGAGGGTAATAGCTACGTATGTTGAAAAAATGAAGATATTAGACTATTTTATGATTGCAAATGGTAAAGAATGTGATTAAAGGCTCTTTTCCTATTTCAAAAGTTTTAGTTTTCGAGGGTAATAGCTACGTATGTTGAAAAAATGAAGATATTAGACTATTTTATGATTGCAAATGGTAAAGAATGTGATTAAAGGCTCTTTTCCTATTTCAAAAGTTTTAGTTTTCGAGGGTAATAGCTACGTATGTTGAAAAAATGAAGATATTAGACTATTTTATGATTGCAAATGGTAAAGAATGTGATTAAAGGCTCTTTTCCTATTTCAAAAGTTTTAGTTTTCGAGGGTAATAGCTACGTATGTTGAAAAAATGAAGATATTAGACTATTTTATGATTGCAATGGTAAAGAATGTGATTAAAGGCTCTTTTCCTATTTCAAAAGTTTTAGTTTTCGAGGGTAATAGCTACGTATGTTGAAAAAATGAAGATATTAGACTATTTTATGATTGCAAATGGTAAAGAATGTGATTAAAGGCTCTTTTCCTATTTCAAAAGTTTTAGTTTTCGAGGGTAATAGCTACGTATGTTGAAAAAATGAAGATATTAGACTATTTTATGATTGCAAATGGTAAAGAATGTGATTAAAGGCTCTTTTCCTATTTCAAAAGTTTTAGTTTTCGAGGGTAATAGCTACGTATGTTGAAAAAATGAAGATATTAGACTATTTTATGATTGCAAATGGTAAAGAATGTGATTAAAGGCTCTTTTCCTATTTCAAAAGTTTTAGTTTTCGAGGGTAATAGCTACGTATGTTGAAAAAATGAAGATATTAGACTATTTTATGATTGCAAATGGTAAAGAATGTGATTAAAGGCTCTTTTCCTATTTCAAAAGTTTTAGTTTTCGAGGGTAATAGCTACGTATGTTGAAAAAATGAAGATATTAGACTATTTTATGATTGCAAATGGTAA